>NC_068988.1:89191900-89192389 GCF_001194135.2 Octopus bimaculoides
TATATATATATTTGTGTGTGTGTGTGTGTGTGTGAGATGTAGACATCTTTCGTCATATACAAAGACATTTTAATTGTTACTGTTAATTGTGATTATGACGTCATGATATAAATATCGATCTGAGAGACGAGTAAGCAACACGTCACAAGAGACCTCGACAGGACACAATCCACATTGCTGCTCCGAGCGAGACAAGACTTGCAGAAAAAAGGTCCTATGACTGATGTCAAAACCAGTTACACTTACTTTTGAAGTGGCCATTATTTTAATGAAAGTCGTTAAGCAGGAGTGGGTTTTGCTATCAGTTGTAAACTAACCAGCAAGCTAACCAGACTCTCCAAAGGATTGACTATAATGAACAGTTCCCGAAGATAGCGACTCCGATGTTAAAACCATGTAATTTGTGGAAACGCGCCAGGCTATGTACTAAATATTTATTAATTCCATCATAAAATCACTGTTATCATATATATATATATATATATATAT
>NC_068988.1:89193064-89194255 GCF_001194135.2 Octopus bimaculoides
TATATATATATATACAGACAGACAGACACACACACACATGTATATATACACAAACACATACATATATATATATATATATATATATATATACATTACACACACACACACACACACACACACACACACACATATATATATATATATATATATATATATATATATATATCCAAATATGCACTCATACACACATTTTCATATATTCTTATAGGCATGTGTGTGTACGTGTGTGTATATATACATCGCTTTAATTGAATAGATTTTAAGAACATATGAATCACATAAAGAATATTGAACTGAGTTTAGTAATCTATGGTTGACAAGACTGAAAAATACTGATAATATTTTCCACGGACGCAGACCCACAGACACACACAAAAACGGACACACACATATGTATGTATATACCTACACATTGATGAATATCTGTGTGTATGTGTATTTGTATAGCTATAATCCAATAATCGAAGGAGAGTGATGTATCTCATAAACAACAGTTAGCGTAGTTCCACTGAAGATTGATATCATTGTACATCACACTTAGCATTGTCAGACGTTACAATGTTTCAGTTTGCTAATAATTTGAATATATATATGAAACAGTCATTCACTGTTTATTCCAAAGAAGAGCCCAGTACGTTATTTTAGAATTCACCTCACCCCATGTTATAAAAGCATTGTGGTGTACTAAAAGTACCATCCATCCCATTTAAATTCAGGACCAGGTACTGCAATAGCATAGGGTACAAAAGTTAACAGCTCTTCAATACCATACCAGAAAAAAAAGATAAGAAATAATTATAGTGTGGCCGTAGATACCTTCAGAAAAGAACTAGACATCCTTCCCTCCGCAATACAGGATGAACCAACGGCCTGAGATGAAATACAAATGAGGGCAGCGGAACCCGGCATCCTGAAACACGAAATAGGGCCAGGCCGGAACACAAACTCACACAGTATCGATGATGTGATCCCCTTCCCATCAGCCAGAGGAAATCAGCAAAATCACAGTCGTGTTCCAGCACGACCACGGACGAATGGCTGAAACGAATAAGAGCATAAAAGAATATATATATATTCATGTACGGAATAGACAAAGAAACACAGGAAGAAGCAGGTCGATATAATTACCCCTTAGTTACTTAAACACTTCTAGCCTACCTATCACTTGAATGTTTAAACAATCCTAACATA
>NC_068988.1:89195863-89201086 GCF_001194135.2 Octopus bimaculoides
TATATATATGCAGGGAGAGAGAGAGAGATAGAGAGAGATAATTAAACATAAAATAAATCTTTTTCAATTTGGGATATTAAACCATTCATTTTTTAATTCCCTCATTCCGCTTGAGGTCTCTCTGTGTTTCCATGTACATTATTTGTGTGCTTCCGTAATTGGTGAGTTAAACAACGACAGAAAAACAAGTTCATGGGATTTCTCAGCTGGAAATTTGGTCTGAGCCCTTTACTAAATTCGTACGGTGTTAGGTCTTATTGTTGAGATGGGCTGTTAAGTTTCAAACCTTTGGTTTTAGACTTTCATCAGCCTATGACCAATGTTACTTATTCCAGATTGGGGAATCACAAAGAGAGTGGCTTGCTGTCTTCATAGTTTATAGAAGACTGGTAAATCTTTTACATGTTTGTGTCTCAAATATCATCCCGGCAACTGACATTTATCCAAGAACCTTACGAGACCGTATTGATAAATCAAATTTTCCAAAGTACTTATTAGTAAGCAATCGTACACCAATATACTCTTATCTAACCACACTTTGACGTCTACTGTTTCAGCCTACCATTATTACATCTTATTTTTGTACTGAGGTTCTCAGTTGCACTAATTTACAAAAGTATATCTGCGCCAGGAAATATTACTCAATTACTTACCCCATGAAAACATCTCTAATTTTTCTTATTTAACTCTCAATATTTATTCTAGTTTTTTACGTTTTGAGTGCAAATTCCATCGAGATCGTCTTTACTTTTCATCCTTTCGGGTTAGATGAAATGCGTCCCAGCTGAGCACTAGGCTCGAACTAACCGACTTACCACTTTCCCGAAATTTGTAGTATTTTACTAAAATTTCAAACCAACAATTATTCTGGCTTTAAGCTTCTCCATAATGAGCGACGTATATTCTAGATAGATAGCAGTTCAAAAAAGATACGATACATTTTGATATATCAACGTTGTTTCACATATCAATACAATCGCTCTAGACGTCTCACACAATAAATAAATGCTACATCAATAGGTCATATTAGATGGTATACTTTAGAAATTATTACAATCTAATACGGGGCGGAGACTACCCAAAAAGAGACAATAGAGAAAACTAAGAAACTATGAAAATAATGGTCGAAAGGATCTCCTAAGCTGGGGTCATCAATAATAATGCACAACACTGAATCTTTTTTCAGTAAGCAATATTATAATGTTGCTGTACCACCCTAGATCAACCTTCACGAAGGAGACGTGTGATGGAAGCTAATTCATCAAGGGAGATTCTCATGTTTAGCGATTTACATATATATATATATATATATATGCATGGTAGCTTATTCTTTTGTCTTTTCTATTTATTAGGTACAGAGAATGCATACATGCATCTTTGTCCTTGACACTGAATTACAATCAGATATCTACGCAAGCAAAGGTAAATTCTGCTACACTGTGTGTCATCAATCATAAAGAGATGTAGATATATGTGTAACTTTGGTGTCGATTTAATGAAATGATATTTCTGGAGACATATCGATTTTATCACTAATGAAGTAGCAAATATATCACACGACGGTCTCATGAACAATTATACATAGCAATATATATTATGTGAGCATTCAAAACGGCGACATTGAACAAAGATGCGCATTTTTATTCTTAACTCATTCTGACAGATTTCAGCTTGAATTTCATGTTGTGTTTCGCCTTCGCGAATCGGTAGACGACATGTGTTGACTGAACAATTCGCTGACGTAGGGATTATCAAACCACTTGTTTTTAATGTTAAATTATCGTGAGGATGCAAAACAGAAACAATCAAACAACGATATCTTTATTTCGGTAGTTATTTTCTGTGGAGAATATATTGGTGTACACAAATCTGTATTAGATTATCAATGAATTTGTGCTTGCTCACATCTGTCGATAAAAAACTTCTGGTCAAAGTCAGTTGCAAAATGTGGAATAAGATATTTTAATTGTGCATTGTTAAAAATATAACAATAATTTGAGAAGGGAGTAGTAATTTTAAATGTGTTCCTCAAATTCCGTAGGTTTTACAGCAGTGTGAATGAAAGCGAATGTAAAACAACTGTTGAAACTATTTCTTTGATATAAATTTATATTTAACTAGCAAACGCATCCGTCCTTTGGACGGTTTAAGTTGCTTTGGTGGTTATTGTGTCACCAAATAATTGAAATACCGAAAAGGTTTATGAGTATCCCGGCAATCTATGTATCATTTCAACCTAGGAACGGAAAATCAAATTGAAGGCTGGTTCTTGTGGATGTCGTTGTACTTTAATGGTCATAGAAAATATAAGTTTGCAAGCGATGCAAAGCAGAGCTCAATTGTTTTGGGAGTAGATTACGGATAATGACTACAAAATATATTTGTTTTATAAGAAAGCGAAATTTCTTGTCAGAAACAGGCACATAAATAGTGTAAGGAAATTGAAGGAAGACGCTGAAGCTTCCCCTATGCGAGTTTATTTTATTCAACAGCAAAGGGAGCTATTTTTTTCGGAGAGATAAGCTGACAAAAGCCCTTTATTCTGCCTTCCCAGATAGCCTGCACATAAACTAACAGCGAATGCCGCATACAGTTAAATTGGTATGGAGCTTTCTGAAAGATACGTATAGTTTTCGCTTGTGGAAAGAAAATTCTTATTTTAAGCTTACCAAAGTTTAATGCAGTTTAAATGTGGAGATTAAAATTGTTTCGTATTGGATATGTATCGCGTACACTGTTCCTAGTCAATTTAATAACCGTTGTAGGTGGACAGTCAAAATTTAAAAAATAGACAAAATCCTTTCTTTTTTATTAAAAGATTAAAAACCTATGGATGATCGTACATACAAAAGACTATGGCCTCTTACGTCTATTTACGCGTGAGTTCTGAGCAAAATGTCAAAAGTGCATAACCATCCTAGGGACATAAGTGATGTGTGTGTACAGCTTGGTGAAAATCGGTTGAGAATTATGGAAATGTATACGTTACTCATTATACACACATATCCTGGGATATATATATATATATACTACATAAAGATTTTTATTTGAAACCACTTCTAAATAATGCAACTTTATAACGAAGTGAGCAAATCGTGATATATACGTAGCAGGAATATGATTTCCTGAAATCTAATTTTAATAGCTTATTTCTGTTGTAGTTTGTGCAACAAACTCTTTAAAATTAGGCTTTAGAATGTTTAATACCTTCTGGCTTTGTATTTAACATGCGATAAAATGCAGCAAATATTTGACGTCCAACAATTACTTAAAGTAGAGACACATTTTAATATTGTTACAAAATTTTGTTCAGAAAAATGTATTTGAATAAATCAAAAAACTATTTTTACAGAAATACATCTTTTAAAGTATGCTCGCGTCTATGTATTTTTGAGATACCTGTATATATACATGTATATAAACATGTATACATTCTTTACACACACGTATATACACGGACGTGTAGATGGAATATGACAAAGAACATCTATCAAACACCCCTCTTTCGAACACCAAGGAATTCAAATTAAACTCATTTTCTTTTGCAAAGAATTCAAATCCATATCAAGCACAAAAGTTTCTCCATGTTATTCAAAGAGCACAATGCATAGTAATTATTCAAATTATTATTATTGTAAATATATATACGATAATATAAACATATATTCCTTTATATATATATATATATTACATACGCATATCTATATCTATATATGTATATATGCATATCTATCTATCTATCTATCTATCTATCTACATCCCTTTCTCTCCCCCCTCCCCCTCTCCCCTCTCTCTCTCTCTATATATATATATAGATATATATATATATGTATGTATGTATGCATGTATGTATTTATGTATGTTTGTATGTATGCATGTATGATCACCGGGCTGCTCATTCACGGTTAAATTTCTACCTAGTTCTTACACCGTTTTGCATAGTTACAGTGAAAGATTTACCTTAAGTGATTTTGCATACGTGGCATTCATACGTCAGAGAGATAGATGACGAATCATTAATATCTACTAGTCCAGCAACGGGACTTGGCGTTAGTTATACCGCTTTTCTCTTGTAGGTGTTTTTAGACCAGAAGTATTGCGTATCTATCGCAGGCTACCCATGAACTGGCAAATCACATTTCGTGCATGTGTTTTCGCTATTGTTCCTATATATATATATATATATATATATATATATATATTAGTCTTTTATAAGCGCCAACCCAGGAAATTCTGAGACCTACACAAACACACACACCGCAGACATACACACATACATACAATACATACATACACACACACACATATATATATATATATATATATATATATTAAGTTGTCCGGTATGTTCTGGGCGTTTTTACGCTAAATCGTTTAAACCTTCATTGGACACACCTGAAATGTAACACAGTTCAAATGTTGGCGTTGCTTTAAGTGGCAGTGCATCTTCTCTTTGGTCCTTACTAAAAATAGATT
The DNA here is from genome assembly GCF_001194135.2 of Octopus bimaculoides. Lineage (NCBI taxonomy): Eukaryota > Metazoa > Mollusca > Cephalopoda > Octopoda > Octopodidae > Octopus > Octopus bimaculoides. The sequence continues at coordinate 89,200,340 of NC_068988.1, forward strand.
TATCTTTCATTCTGGTTACCCTTGCTGACACTTGAAATGTATAACCAAAAATTTCATATTAGCGTTGAAATGCTTTTCTTTTATAAATAAAATGAGAAAATGCTGCAAAGACTCGTAAAAACATTTGTACAGTTTATGGCGATTATGTTGTACGTGAATCAACTGTTCGAAGGTGGTTTGCAAAATGTAAAGCCGGGCGAGATTAGCTTGGAAGATGACAGTCGCAGTTGGAGACCTTCAAAATTGGATGATGTTTTGAAATGAGTTTATATGTGTTTAGTGGGATTATAAGGGTATTAATTATTATGAACTTCTCCCACAAAACCAGATCATTGATACAGCTGACTAATTTGAAAGACTTGAGGTCAGAGATTGCCAACAAGAAAGGTGTGGTTTTCCAACAAAACAATTATCGACCACATGTGTCTTTCGCTACCCGAATATAGTGACATGAACTTGGCTGGGATCTCTTACCCCAACCACCATATTCTCTTGATGTCTCGACAAAACTCATTGCAAGGAAAACATTTCATGACTTAGATGAAGTCAAAATGTATCTAGATAACTTTTATTTTTCTTCAAAACCAGTCAAATTTTTATGCCGATGGAATATTTAAATTGCCTGATAGATGGGCAAAGGTCAATAATAATAATAGAAATTATTTCAATGAATGAAATTTATAGAAAGGTCAATTATTTATATTGCATATTAAAAAACGGCCAAACCTTTCCAGACAACCTAATATA
>NC_068988.1:89201610-89205127 GCF_001194135.2 Octopus bimaculoides
ATATATATATATATATATATACATACATATATATACATATATTCATATGCGTGTGTATATTTATTATGTATAGGCATGACATCTATTGATCTTTCTCAAATTATGTTCGTATAATATGTTCCCAATCAATAACTCCATTACCAGTATACAACCAGTACCAAAAACCAACCTACGCCATTTCTTCAGTCTTCGTTACCACTAGTATCATCACGAGCACTAACTCAACTACATTGTACATGTACAACCACCACCACCACCACCACTACCATCACCAGGAGCAGTGATTACATTCAGCTATAAACACATTGTCACAGCCACCACCACCACCAACAACAACAACGTCATTATCCTCCTCATCGTCGTTGTTGTCCTTGTTATTGATCTCTTTCTCATCATCATCATCATACTAATCATCAGCGACACTATCACCACTGCCTTTAATGCCTCTATCAATCACCCATTCATCACCCGCTCCCACACATTAAGGAAACAGGAACTACTACAACTAGTATCATCGCTCGACTTTACTAAAACTCATACTTCTGACTCTACTACTACTACTACTACTACTACTACTACTACTACTACTACTACCAAATCCTTTCCCCACCACGTGAGTGTTCGTTAACAATAGTGGCCACACCAACATTGTTGTAACACCACTATTTGGACTACCTCTACTTTGTCACCACTACTACTACGACCACTACCAACACCACTACCATCATTATAAAAAATATAAATATGAGTAAAAACACGGGATATTTCGCTCCGCTCACAGCATTGAAAACATTAAAAAGATATCCTTTACTGATACAGTACACGTCATGCGTATAAGCTCATTTATTTCAATAGCTCTATAGTTAGTTCAAATCAAATATACGCAAGCTGAACGCAGCACGTACGTTATAAAGTATCTAGCTACAGAACAATAAAAAATCACAACATAAACATTCTACATAATTACCTTTATAATAAAGCCAAGAAAACACATATTCTATGCAATCACATCCAACACCATGAGAGACTTTGCCTTTCATATTTTCGAGGTCGATAAATTAAGTGCCAGTGAAACACTGGTGTCGACTTAACCGACAAGATTCCTCCTCCAAGTTTCTTACCTTGTGACTATAGTAGAAAGGATTATTTATTTATTATCTACAGGTAATGACCTGCCAGAATCGTTAGCATGCTAGCTAAAATGCTTAGCAGCATTTCGTCCGACTTTAAGAGCTGGGTACAAATTTCTTCCTTTTTTGAGTTCTAAGTTCAAATTCCGAGTTCAAGTACTGGTGAAATACTGGGGTCGACATAATCGACTAGACCCCTCCCCAACAATTTCAAACATTGTTCCTTTAGCAATAAGGATTACTTTATGTTATTCAATAAAGGAATGTAAAGAAAGCACAAATAATAACAAATAAATTTTCTCTGCTTGGTAAACAGCTCAGTGCCAAAATGTTCGATACCAAATGGATTTTTCATAGCATCGGTGGTTATATATCAGATGCTGCATACCGTGCCCGTGTATCCTAGCTTACATACTTGGTAGTATTTCAGATCTAAAAGCAGCGAGCCGGCAGAATCGTTTGCACGCGAGGCAAAATTCTTAGTGGCATTTCATCCGTCTTTGATTTTTGAGTTCAAATTCCACTGGAGTCGACTTTAGCTTTCATCCTTTCGGTGTCGATAAATTAAATGCTAGTGAAATACTGGGGTCGACGTATTTGAGTAGAACCCCTCCACCAAAATTTCGGGCCTTGTGCTTTTAGTGGTAAGAATTATTTTATATCATCTTAAATTTACTAGTTTTATTATGCAAATCTCTGTATTGTATTCATCCGTATTTTATGGAAATTTTCTAAAACATATATTTTTGCAGAATTTCCTTTTCAGAAATTTCAAATATATTAATATGTAATTCAACTTGGACGCTATTCATTTTTTAACTCACTGCCACCTCCTCTCTCCATCCCTTTCCACTATCATTTCACTCCTACATTTTATATAATCCTATTGTTTTCGTAATTTAATTCTCTTTCTTCCTAAATTTCTTTTCATTTTATGAGCCAGCATTTTAATTTTCACCACTCTATTTCTGCTGTCTTTTAATTCGCTGTTCATGTCGTGTTTTGCTGCGTTCCCTGTTGATTTATTCATTTCACGATTTCACGATTCTTTTTCCGCCCTTTTCTCGTTATTTTCCTCACATATTCTCTACTTAACTTCTTTTTCGTATTTCAATATAAGGTTTTTCATATCTTTCATTCATATCGTATAACACTAATGTTTCTGTTCCGAAACTACTACACCCAAAACCTGTATTTCATTAAAAGAGAACACATTTGAATCTAAACTTTATAAGCATACTGATCTTTTAGAGATAATGATAGATGTGTTGATATTAGCTTGATTGAATACTAATGATCAGGAAACTTTAACTGCACACAAATTCTGAGATTAAGTAGAAAACCATAGATCGCACCATGGTATTCACAGAGCTGATTGTAAACTGTGCAGTGCAGAGATAATGGTTATAGTCTTCAAAGTCAAGACCACAACATAAGACTTAATCGATTGTGGAAATACATCTGTAAATCTATTGAACGCATTAAACCAAACAGATAAAAAAATTCCTGCCTCCTTGCAAAGAAAAACAGGCAAAGGCAATTAACTAAACTACTTGCATTCCTGGAGGCCATTTCACCTGGGAGATTTACCGGAGAATAATGTTGCTCGCAGAAAACATTCTTGGGCGTATGTTGGCACGTGTCTATTGTGTGGGTTCACACATAACTTCATGTTCAAAGAAAAAATATAAGTGGCACTGCACAATTAATTCTGTGATATAACACTAAACAATCTATGTTCTGTGATTATAGTCATGTAAGTGTACCCACACTTGGTGAAGTCCGTTTTTGATTTTCTTATTTTCGTGTGCTGGTATTCTTACGAATGCATATGCATGCATGCATGTATGTATGTGTGTATGTATGTATGTATGCATGCATGCATGGATGTATGTATGTTTGTAAGTATGTATATACATATGTATATGTATCTATGTATGTATTAATGTATACGTATTTGTATGGACACGTCAAAAGCGTTGTAGTTTGCTTGAAGCAATGCGAAATAGTTCAGAGGTAAAATTAAAAACAAGAAGCGCTTCTAAAACCGTGAAAAGAAAGCGGAGAAACCTTCGTATATTTCAGGCACAAACGCCCATCATGTTTCAGAACTAGGGGAGTTTATGTATATCCCGCCATTGAGACTCCAGAAGCGATCCATCTATCTATCTATCTATCTATCTATCTATCTATCTATCTATCTATCTATCTATCTATCTATCTATCTATCTATCTGTCTATCAATCAAATTATCAGTTCATGGGTGTGCGTGAGCGTTACGAAACCTTAGTCCTACTTTCTCTCGCACTCTCTTTATACATCTATATAAGAACATGCGTAACTTGCCTTCGCTTAAACAATAAAATCTATATATATATATATATATA
>NC_068988.1:89205242-89207140 GCF_001194135.2 Octopus bimaculoides
TATATATACCGTAATGTTTCAAATGTAAATTGTATCGCCTCGAGTCTTATTCTGTGGATATGCACATGTTTTACATGTTGTAATTTGATAAATATATTTATGTTCATGTTACTCTTAGATTTATATTCATGAAATGTATATTCCAAGTCGTACTGAAGTGAGCGAAATGCAAGGACTAAAAATAATACCATAATTTGCACTTTCCACTTACACAAACACATAATCAGGCACACACACACACACACACACACACATATATATATATATATATGTATGTATATTTATACACACACACATACACACACGCACATACACACACACGCACATATATATGTATACACACACACATATATATATATATACATATATATATATATATATTTATACACATACATTATATATATAAGATAAAAAAACGGATATTTGAGTATGTATATTTAATCTATTTGTATCATAGCTTGAAGCTAAAATTTAAATACACATATATTTTAAAGAAATACAAAAAACTCTTCAAGAAACCTACACATGTTTCGATTACAAATATATATATTCGAGATTCGAGAGAATCAAGTACCTAAATAGCGAAAGCAGCAAAGTCAGGTCAGTGACAGTACTATTGTGTATAAACAATGCAGAATGGTGAATACGAACTCACAAAGCTGACACAGATTTCTTCTCTAGTTATCCTGGCTGAATACACAACGAAATCAAAGTCACAGATGGATACACTCAATGAAACTATTGCACCGCCGTGTATAGATTCCAAACGCAAGCGAATTGCAGGCTCCTAGTCAGGTGTCGAATAAACAATAACAACATATATATTGTGGTTCACTACAACTCTTTCAGAATCGAAACATATGTAGGTTTTCGGAGTTCCTTTTGAATTGTTTAAAGATTTATTTGTATTTAAATTTTAACTTCAAACTATTAAGCAAATAAATTCTCATTATTCATGTTATTTATTATAATAAACCCTAACACATTGTGGAGATTAAATCAGTGAAACTTTGGATTTATTAATCCCTAGTGAGGACACTGCATAATTTTTTGCTCGTTTAAGAACATTGTAGAACAGAAACTTTTCATAGATTCGAATTTAAATCCCAATCTCTATAGAAATTTATTATCTCAAGAACACATTGCATTTGAATTACTTTTAATGTTTACGATTATAGTTAACAACTCGGGCTGTAATTTCTGAGTCCGATTGAGGTGCTTGTGAACGATGTCGAAAGAACATCTGAAACAAATTTTATTTTTTGACACAGCGCGCCCCTAAGACGACCGCCAGACGCTGAAAATAAATAAATGAACTGCGACCAGGCTCAACGAAAGGAGCCGGAGTTATCGGCTGAAATTGCATAATTGAAGTCAGTGTTGGCAGAAATTAAATTGGTTTACACTTTACTAAAATTACACTGGGACTAAGCCCAAAGAGCCTGAGTGGCGGAGTAGCCACAATCTTGACTGTAATCTTATTGCATTATTTATGATTATTATATATAACACGTTTTATTACTTTTCTGCAAATTTCAAAGTATTTTTATCTGATTACCTTATATTTAGGCCTATTATTATAATTTTACGTTATAGTTATGCGCATTTTAATTCCATATCATAACAGTTGCTTAGTGGACATATGTCGCGTGACCGTTTCTTCCTTTTTTTTTTTTTTTACATTTTTCTCTTATAAATAACCATGTTATAACTAAATCCTGGAAATGTTATCACTTGTCACCTACGAACACGAAAGCATAGACCTTTAATAGAAATTCAGTCAAATCAGTTCATGGAATTTGTATATCTGCTCATAATGTAGCTATATGCAAGCGTGTAGGTATATACGTGTGTATGTGTGTGTATGTATACATCTATGTATACAAACATGTATACAT
>NC_068988.1:89207254-89207506 GCF_001194135.2 Octopus bimaculoides
ATATATATATATATATATATACATAAAGATACACAGATATATACATATGTTACATACGTATACTCATCTCTCACACAATTTGCTTATTATCTATTTATCTATCTATTCAAGTATGTATGTATCCCCCCTCTCTCTCTCTCATCTTCAGTTTGTATATATACATACACACACGCATATGTGTGTATATATGAATTTATATATATATGCATATATACACATATATATATATCTTCCTATCTATATCTATATATC
>NC_068988.1:89207567-89208727 GCF_001194135.2 Octopus bimaculoides
ATATATGCGTGTGTGTGAGTGTGTGTGTGTGTGCATACATAAAAAAATTACAGAATGAGATAAAAATCCAAGGCTGTGAAAGATTTATATATACATACACATACATATACATAAACATACATACATAAATACACGCATACATACATAAACACATAAATACATACACACATACATACACACATAAATACATATACACACACACATACATACATACATACATACATACATACATACATACATACATACATAATGCATACATATAGAAATTCAATACTCATATAGAGGTAATTATATACCATCGCCAGTAATATCTGTATAATAAATAATAACAGCAAGAACTATAATGATAGCATATTTTAATACGAATTTGGACGAGTCTGAAAGGTATAAAATAAAAGGAATTTTGAAGCTGGGAAGTAAATTCGTGAATCTGAATTCTATGAAAATATTTGTCTTTTTTTTTTTTCTTAATATTGCATTTAAGAAACATATGAGGAAATAATAATGGTAGTTATAATAATATTAAAAATAATAATAAAACTAATCATGTGAATGATAGTAACGTTACACATAAAAATATTAGAGACAATCCTTGTAATAAAAATAGATCTGTATTGCTGGAAGAATTAGGCACAGTGGTAGTACTTATCGTCATAGTAATAACTAAAGAACATAACAATTATAATGTTGGTGTAGCAGGTGATGAGGGAGATTATGACGAAGATAATAATAATAATAAGAAGAATAACAACAAAACAACAGAAGCAACAACAGCAATAACACAGAGAATGCAAATTTATTATATTGATGTCTGGAAATATGAAATACGCAACGTTGATATTTCCCATTTTGTAAATACCAACATAATCTATTTATCTATATGTGTGTCTGTCTAAGTGCCTGTCTGTCGATCTCTCTCTATTTATCTACCTATCTATCTATCTATATGTGAGTCTGTCTGTGAGCCTGTCTATCTATCTATCTATCTATCTATCTATCTATCTATCTATCTATCTATCTATCTATCTATCTATCAATCTATCAATCTATCTATCTATCTATCTATCTGCATGTCTGATTGTCTGTCTGTCTCATTTTCTTTCTATCTGACATATTTATCGCTCTTACTCTCTCTATATATATATATATAAATATACATA
>NC_068988.1:89209072-89209865 GCF_001194135.2 Octopus bimaculoides
TATATATATATATATATATATATTTATATATACCTTATATACATTTATATATGTATATAAATATATATACACACACATAAATATACATATATATATATATGTATATGTATCTATGTATATTCATATATAAAAACATGTATATACATAAATATATGCATATATATGCATAAACATATATGTATGTGTATGTGTTGTATATAGGTAGAGATATAGATATACATTCCTCACTGTGTTAAATCGCAACACGATGAAGGAAAGTGAATAAAAATAAAATATAGAATGACAAAGGTAATAATATGAATTATATATAGCTTAAGTATGTAGTTTATATCTGAAAGAGACCTACAGCTAGCAATTAACGTAAATATAAGTAAATTGAAATATACTTACTGAAGTAACTTGGTTTTAAATATTTCTATTCTTGCTTAGTCTCACATGCAAAGATAACACACACCTACACGCACACACACCATTCCAGAAACGAGCAGACACTTAAAGTCACACACACAAATAATGACTCTTTCGCTCTCTCTCCCTCTCTCAATATCCTATGTATATAAACAGACATAATTGCTTCCACAAATGAAAGCATACTGTAATACACACACACACACACACATATAGCTAAATGAACAAAAGTTCAATCATGCGAATTTTATGGAGGACATTCTATATTTTGAATATTTTAACGTAGTGTATTTTACCTTATTATTATAATACTTTTCTGCGTGCACAACGGTGCAATTACCTATACTGCAACCCATATATATATATATATATATATATATATATA
>NC_068988.1:89210356-89217030 GCF_001194135.2 Octopus bimaculoides
TATATATATATATATATATATATAAATATGTGTGTGTGTGTGTGTGTATGTGTGTGTGTGTGTGTGTGTGTGTGCGTAAGCATTCTCGCGACAACGTTATGATAAGTGTAAACCAATGGTTTGTTTAATGCGACATTGACTACGAAGTTTCTCCTAGATTGGCTTTTCAAATAGCGGAGGAAATATATTGCTGATTAGTTGTATTTCAGTGTTAGCTGGAATGAAGCAAGAATCTGAAAATGAGTGACAATGTAGGTGTAAGTAAATTGAAACTGAAGTGATATAAATATAAATGTGCAATGTATAAAAATTGCACATGATATGTTTAAAAAATACATCACTTTTGTTTGGGGATGTAGTTGTATGCGTAAGAGAAGTGCTTCATTTATATGAAAATATATCCAATGGAATTTGGAGAGGAACATTTCTAGCGGCGATTGCAATGCAGTTATATCTGACGGTTATTGATCTGTAATTTCACATTTATTATTGCTGTACTCTTCAAATTTCCGATAATATGTTAATAAATTCTTGCTGTTTAATATTATATCTGTTATTTTAATCTTTTACTAGTTCCAGCCATTAATGTGCAGCATGGTGAAACCCCGCCCCACCCTGCCTTGAATTTTGATCGACTGAATCAACTCCAGTACTTATTTTTTTAAAGTCTTGTAATTACTCCATTGTTATCCTTTGCTGAACCGCTGACTTACAATGACCTAAACGTACGAAGACTAGTTTCCACTTCCTGATAAAGGACAATCAGGCAAAAAGACGGAAACACACATATTTGAGCACGACGGGTTTCCATCAATTAAATCTACTCACAAAGCTTTGGTCAGCCCGAGGCTATAGCAGAAAACATTCGCAGAAGGTGCTACGCTGTTGGACTGAACTCGAAACCTCATGAAGCAAATTTTTTACCACATAGCCACGCCTTTGATTATTTCTTTTAATTAATTGTGGAATTAGTTATACGGGATAGTATTAGAGCTGTCCATACAAAACGTTACAGCTACTAACTCAGTTTTTAAGTACTATATAATGTATATTTTCCAAAGAAAATATTCATCCTGGATAGCAAATGTTTTGACCTAGTATGAAAATAATATTCCTTATTTACATGAAACAAGTTTTAGAAATGCAGGTTTAGATATAGCAAAAATACTTTATTAGATACTCAAATATAGAAACTATCCAATAGTTATTGCATAGAAGGAACACTGGCTGGAATTTAAGGATGTATTCTATTAGGTATAAAATAATGGTAAATGAAATTACAAGAAATGTTAAGGCATAGAGAGATTCAGTCATAGCTATTACTCATATAATAATTATTATTTTTATTATTTTTAATGATAAGGCGGCGAGCTGGCAGAATCGTTAGCACGCCGGTCTTCACATCCTGTGTTCAAATTCCACAGATGTCGAGTTTGCATTTTATCCTTTCGGGATCGATAAATTAATTCCCTATAATACTGGTTTCTAATTACGTCACAAGGCTCTCAATTTCGTCGCAGAGATAGGTCGTTTACATTGACCTCCGTGTTCAACTGGTACTTATTTTCATCATTCCTGAGAGAACGAAAAGCAAATTCGACCTCGGCGAATAGAAAGTATCGAGGGACGAAAATGTCGCTAAGCATTTTCCCGACATAGCAACGTTTCTGCCAGTTTGTTGCTTTCATTAATGATAATATTATTAATGATAATTATATTTTTATTCTTACAAATATCTTGGAAAAAATCCCTAAAAACGGCCTACAAAATGGAACATTTGATGCCAAGAATGCTCCTAAGTATCCTAGCTGTCCCCCATATACTATTTTCTGCAGCTGCAATAAACTGAATTCTATGTCCATTTCCTCGTAGACACACACATACAAACATGTACACACGCACACATGCACACACACACACATACACACGTACATACACACATGTACTCACACACACGTACACACACACACATATATGAACTACAACTATTATTCGCATGTACCATTATTTGTAGCTGTAGTTATCGGGTCACAAGTTGGCATGAACACACAAACAGTTACTCAACCTGTTCTACATGTAAGAGATGAGGAATTATGTACATTAATTACATTATTTACATTTGACGGATATTTGTACTCATCAGCGAAACAAGTTGAGGAGAAATATCCGTCAAATGTAAATAATGTAAATAATGTACCTACTCGACCTTTCTGCTATTAACCTTGCAAACTTTTCGGATCCAGTAATAGCTAGAGAGAAATATCTACCGGCAATTGACTGGTATTCTTTTCCACTTCATTAGCATGAGTAACGTGAAAGAAATTATCGTCTCCTCGGATACGACGTGTCACGCAGTGTATAGAACGAACCCACAACTTTATAATCATTTACTAAATATTCCCAAGCCTGGGACCTTGTATCTTTACACTCAGTTTAGTTATCTATTTCTCTACAACTAAAACAGAAGTAATAATCGTTTAATGTTACACATATTTACAGCAATAAATATTTGAACCCCTATTTCCTCATCAGTTGAGCAGGATACCAATTCATTCACTATCTTATAAAACAGAGTACATCTGTCCGCACAAATTTCAATCTGTTATGGTATAATTATAACTGGTTGTGCGAACAGGAGTGTTGTAATATAGTTCCGAAAGGTAATTTTGAAAGAAATAATTAGAAATGATTACTTCCGGAAATAAACTAGGGTGACCGTGGAAAACCAATTTCAGTTCCTGTGAAATTACGTTTACTTTACTTATACCAAAATCAATATTTGTTGAACAAACTTCTTAAGAGGCTCAGAATAATTCATCAGCCAGAGAAAACGCGGTATTTCATCGATTTTTGCCTCCGTTCTGTTTCACAGTTAGATCAAATTGTAACAAAAAATGGGTTGCCATATAGTTCTTTGATCCTGTATTATATGTACGGAGTCCTGCGGATAGAACTGGCCTAACTGCAACGTCTTTGAATTTATAACTTCGAGATGAGTTTTTCCAGAAGTAATGGAGAATTAATGGAAAGGAATCGTAGAAATATAATTTGATAGCTGTTATAAGCCGCGCATGAAGAACACAAGTGAGATATTTCAACAACCACACAGGAAAGCTGATTGAGGATGTATGCTTATACGTAAATATGTGTGTGTGTGTGTGTGTGTGTGTGTGTACGTGTGTGACTGTCCATTTAAAAGAGTAGTTATAGATATATGAATATATATGTATATATATTCATACACATGCACGCACACACACACACATACAATCACACGCACAAAAAGACACACAAACACACAGACACTCACACACACACATACATAAATACAGGGTTGGACAAAATAATGGAAACACCTAGGATCATAGAATCATAATTTTGAAATATCTATAAGCTTGTTTATTTTTATTTCATTTTATTTATTATTAATATTGCTTAACATGTTTTGCTAAAATTGCTGTTTTTTTTTCAAATGTCATCAGAAAAATGTAATTAAAATTCGTTAAAATGACACATCTATCGGATTTTCAAAGAAGTCAAATTGTTGGTGCTTGTATGGCAGGCGCTAGCAGAACGAAAAACAGCCAAAATGTTTGATGTATCGGGAAGTCCTGTCTCGGACTCTTACGCGAATTGTTAGGATCACAAAAGTACAGCTTTCAAAATTGACCACCTCGAGAACCCAGATTCCACAAAACTGTTCGCCGGGAGCTGTACAAAGCAGGATTTCACGGGAAGGCTGCAATCAGAAAACCACTACAGCCAAAAACAAACGTTGCAAGACCAAGAGAATTGGTCCCTAGAGCAGTGGAAGAATGTTATTTTCTCGGACGAGTCATCTTTACCTTATTTCCGACCACCAACCGAGTATACGTGTGGAGACAGCCAAAAGAAGCAAATGACCTAGACTGCATTTTTCCAACTGTTAAACATGGAGGAGGATCTGTGATAATTGTGGGTTGGGGGGGCGCTATATCTCGGAAATCCGCCTGCTCAATGGTTTCCCTTCGTTGCAGAATTAATCGTGAGGCTTAATTAAGCATTTTACCAGATCAAATTCTTCCTCTATTTGCGGAACTGTTTCCGAAGGGAAACGCAGCCTTTCAGGATGATAATGCACCAATTCATACAGCTGAATTTGTTACTGAATGGATCCAGTAACATTGTAGTGAAGTTGAACATCTTATTTGGCCACCACAGTCCCCCGACCTCAATATAATTGAACATTTATAGTGCATTTTAGAAAAACAAGTAAGGAGTCGATATCCTGCACCATCATCACTACAATAACTGGAGACTGTTTTAGCTGAAGAATGGAGAAATATACCTTTGGAAACAATTCAATCTTTGGATGAGTCCATACCTCGTAGAATTCAAGCTGTAATTACTGCCAAAAGTGGTCCTACCCCATATTAAATTAATTTTTTTTGAAATTTTAAGCTGTTTCCAAAATTTTGTCCATCCCCTGAATATGTTCATTCTTGATATCTACATATCATTAAATTGTTTGCTTATTTGTTGTTATTGAGGTGAAAGGGCAAAAGGCAGAGCCGTTGAACCTCTTAGAGCACCAGAAAACATTACCTTGTAGCTCTTCTTTCCTTTCTGTTTTGCTATTTGCCAACAATTGAGTTCAAATGCTTATAAAGTCAATGTTTTCTTGTCACTTTTTTTAAAAGATCGATAAATTCAAGTACCATTTATGTTACATAATCGATAAAGAAACTTATTACACTCCTCTCAATTTTCCGACATTTCTGCAATTTTAGAGCTGCGATTAGAGCAGTATAAGTAGCAGTAGCAGTACAGTTATAAGAGGAGTAGTAAAGATCGTGTTAGTGAAAGTGTCTATATTGTTTAGGTGTATTTTTATTATGTAAATACTTTATTTGTTTATTGGTGTATTTGTTATCATTGATGTGTGATATAGTAGAATATTTAGAAAAAGATAGCAAATGTCCCTCGCGTGACAAAGCAGTGTCGGTTGTTGAGGATGAAGAAAATTAAAGAAAACCAAAACATGGCGCGGTTGGGTACGATGGCTAGTAAAAATCAAATGTGTAATATGCCAGTTGTGGAATGTGCTTACGTCAAATCACATCTGAATGAAAATCCTTCATTCATGCCTTCAGTTTTGATCAATGTACCAGTCATATTCTAAGGCCAATGTAATCACCTAAGCTATTTCCCTAAAAATTCTTCCTTTATACCTAAATTAGAAACAATTACTATTAACGACTTGGGTAGATGTAATCGACTAGTCTCCTCCACAAAGAATTCAGGCCTTGTGTCTATAGTAGAAAGAGCTATTATTATTATTATTATTATTATTATTATTATTATTATTATTATTATTATTATTATTATTATTTTTATTATTATTATTATTATTATTATTATTATTATTATTATTATTATTATTATTAATAATAAGAATATTATTATTATTATCATCATCATTATTATCATTTATTGTTGTTGTTGTGTTAGTGTTAGTATTAGTAGAAGTAGTATTGGTAGTTTGGTGGTGGATGTTATTTCGGCTCCTTACGTTGTTGTTCATCCACTCATTTCATCCCTCCTGGGTCAATGTGATAAAGTACCATTCAAGTACAGAGGTCGATATGATATCGATTAAAACCTACATCTCAAAATTACTGTCCTTAGATCTAAATCAGAGAATAATGTGTTTATTATTGTTGTTGTTGCCGTTGTTGTTGCAGCTGCTGATGATAATTGTGCTTATGTTGATGATGGCTATGACTAAGCAGATTGGTGAATTTGTTACCATAATGTTTTTATTTTTAAAATTTTATTTTAGTTTTCTTTCCTTTTCGTGCTCCAGACTCTATGAAGTCGACCTTCCTATCTCAGGCTACACAAAAATTATGAGAAACGCATCTCGGTAATACAGAACATAGTGAATAGAATCGACCATAATGTCAGCTTTAGAAGTTTTTGGTCTTGTGAGAAGTTTACAGATCGATATTCATATTGTTTTTGTAGCTGCTATCGTCATCACTATTAGGGGTTATCAATATTTTTACTGTTAATCTTGTTAGCTTAATTATTTCTTTCAATGCTTATTCATGTTTATGTTCTTGTTGTTGTGATTGCAATTGTTGTGATTGCAGGAACATTTGCTGTAATTTATTCAATTTATTCCACATAATGAAAGGCCTAATCACCTAATTAACAACCATTCATGCTTAGCTAATACTATAGCATTGGTTATATTTAAATTGAAGCCGCCATACGCTAAGATTCCTAGGGTGCTTCTCTCTAAAGCGCGTATTTATACTTTCCTTTGTGGATTTTTTGTTCCTTTACGCACGCAAACATACATTCTTGTGTGTGTGCTAGTATGTGTGTGTGTGTGTATGTGTGTGTGTGTGTGTGTGTGCGTACTTGTCCATGTGAATGCGTGAGTGTTCTGGCGTGTGGGTCGTAGTCTATGTGTAAGGGTTTGTGCGTGCCCGTGTTTGCGCACAATACTCTGGTTCCAAAGGCGGGTATAAAGAAAATAAGTGCTACAAGATTCATTGTTAATGCAGAACTCTAGATAAAAGAAGCAGTACATAATCACACAAAGTTCATATTCGTATGTATGCACGTGTGTGTACACAGACACACACACACACACACACACACACACACACACACACACACACACA
>NC_068988.1:89217399-89217920 GCF_001194135.2 Octopus bimaculoides
TATATATATATATATATATATATATATATATGAATATGCATATCGATCTATCTGTCTGTCTATCTGTATTATAAAATTAATACTCCATGGATGGAATTTATAAATATTTTAACACCTCACTACGCACGTTTTCACTAATCGTGTGTTTATTACAATTATAGTTCTTATTTCTGAGTTAAGTACGGCACAGTGTGTATTATCCATGGACATCAGTTGGTTCATGTTTTCTCATGCATTATACTGTCATATTTTCTCAGGCATTATGCTGTACTGTAATCATCCCAACAATAAGGACTATGATCCTAAGAAACATGTGATCAGTGGAAACGCGTCTAGCGATGCATTAAATATTTATACATTTTATCCACTGATTATTATTATAGTATTATTGCTAGTTTCATCTTACATTATATCGGCTCGGCTTGGTACAACCCCATACAACTGGTATTCCAAGTTGGTATCATTAAGCTGCACCCGATAGAATAAAATAGGGGCTTTTATATGCCAACTCAAAATGAACT
>NC_068988.1:89218837-89219603 GCF_001194135.2 Octopus bimaculoides
GTGTGTGTGTGTGTGTGTGTGTGTGTGTGTGTGTGTGTGTGTGTGTGTGTGTGTGCGTGTCTGTGTGTGTGCCTGTGTTTTGTTGTGGTGAAAAAATACTTTTGTCGGAATATTTTGCAGAATAATTTTTTAAATCTGGACATCCCTCTTACTACCAACCATTCAATTTTAATTACAATTGCTGATTACTGGGAGTTAAGTAGACTGAGATGTATATGTCGTGTTATCATATAGAGTGGAAGTTCAATACGAAGTTTTGAATTCTTTATCTTGTGGTTTGTAATCCATTATCATTCAATATCATTAAGTCCTTAAACATTATTTTTCTGAGCTTAGTCTCAACTGTCACTGTGATGGGGCATCAGCTTCAAAAATTTCATTGGTCTTACTAACCTCAGTACGTATTTCAATCTGGCATTTATTTTATAGATTCCTGCCTGACGAACTGCTAAGTTTCAGACCTAGTGGGACACAATACTCAATTTAACAACAAGTATAAGCACACAAGTATTTGGTGCAAAAATGACTCTGAGGTTAAGAAGTTTGCTTCTCCACGTTCTGTCCCTCTGTCTCGTATCTTGGGCAATTGTTTTCTACTATAGCCCTAGGCCAACCACAGACTTGTCACTGAATTTGATAGACGGAAACTGCATCGTTATTGATCAGAAAATGACGGAAAAATTTGTTTATAGACACGAATTATTTACTTCATACACCTCGTGAGCCGATTCTGCCCATAAGAAAAGAACAAATAATACAATATATA
>NC_068988.1:89219729-89224712 GCF_001194135.2 Octopus bimaculoides
ATATATATATATATATATAAGGGTAATGGTCATTAAATAATTTATTACCAGTGGTCCGCATGTATAATAAAAGTCATAAGAGGTAAACTATTTATGAGACCTCGAGAATGCATAAAAGTTCCTTGAACCTTTTACTCATGAGTTTCGTTATTAAAAACTTAAATCAATTAATCAGTAGATCATTCCACCATCTGTAGCTCGTCAGTAAGGTCACTGGGAAAATACATAAACATGAAACTGAAATACGTACCGAGAACATAATGTAAACGCATGCGCACTCATATCATTCTTTATTCATCATGGATTCAGCTCTAGTGTCCCACCGTGGTTAGGGTTGTGACTGCCCTTTCTAGCATGTAAGAAGTCCTATAGATGGACTTCTCGTCGTGTATTCATATATTCTGATGAAGAAATATATGTATGTGTCTATGTGTGTGTGTGTACGTATGTATGCATTATGCATATGGTCCAAGGTTGTACAAAGATCAAAAACAAAAGACAGCCAGGCAAGGGAAAAACAAAAGAGGTGCATTAGCTTCACGCTCTGGAGAAATGGAAATCTCTGTGACGTATCGAGCCTACACTCCTCCACAGAAAATAATGGTGTGAGAAAACAGTTGGAGAGTGGAAAAGAATGGAGAGAAGAAGAAAAACATGTGACTGGATTAATGGTTGCTCATGTTGACCGGACGGACGGAAGGAAGGAAGGAAGGAAAAAATGAACTGATCTGGGAGAATGATGAGTAATGAGACAACTGTGATATGGCTAAAGTGTGTGTGCACAAACTTGTCAGGATAGTGGGTGCATGTGTACATGTGTGTATAGACGAGCGCGTGTGTATGTTTGTAGGGGTAAGCATGTGTGTGAGAATGAAGATTATGTGAGCATGTGATATGTATGTAAGGAAGCGTCCATCTGCACGCATGTATGTTTGTATCAGGTCATCCCATAAGTTTTGACCGATGTTACCTTTCTTAAAATTGAATGAAATTTAATAGTATTTTAGAATGGCTAATGCAATTTAAAATTACTTTTATGAATTTGTGTACATTTAAACGAATTAAATATTATTTTACAGAATAATAGAATTAAAAGTTATTTGATTAAAACCCTTTCTAACATGGAAGTAACCAAAGAGCATTTAAGGCACATAATGCTTTACGAGTACAAAAGGGGAAACTCTGCAGCCGAAGCGACTAGAAACATACACTCAGTTGATGGGAAAGAATGCTTGAATGAAAGAACTTGCTGAAGATGCTTTGCAAATTTCAGAAGTGGAGCCTTGAAGATGAAGATCGAACAGGGCGTCCAGTTGAGTTTGATGATAAACTCCCTGAGGCATTACTTGAAGAAAATCTTGCATTATCAGTTGAAAAATTGGCAATAAAGCTTAGTGGAAACCATACAACTCCTTATCGTCATCTTCAACAACTTGGAAAGTTTCCTAAACTTGGAAAATGGGTGCCTCTTGAATTATCCGAAAGCAACCACAAATACCGAATTGACATCTGCTCTTCTCTCCATTCTCGCGAATTCATTTCACCCTTTTTGATAGACTTGTGACTGGTAAGGAAAAATGGATCTTCTCTCGAAATTTTAAATCGGTGTGTCTGAATTCGACACCTAAAATCCAGAAAAATTATCGGAGAACAATTCCGCCCACGTTGTAGGACTAATAATGGAAACCATTCGTAAACTGATACTCGGCCTCTGTGGTATTGGTTTTCAAACGGAAAGGAGTATAGCTCAATACCAGATATTATTTATTGTTTTTGTAGAGAACTATGCTATGCCTTCTTCACTTTATTCCAAATAATTAAATGCTTAATCCCTCAATTAACAACTGTTCACGCTTAGCTAATTACATTGCATTGTTTCTATTTAAATTGAAGCCTTCACTGGCGTAAATTCCTACGGAGCCTCTCTTACAGTCATGGGATTTATAAGTTCCTTCGTGCTAATTACATACTTACATCCTCTGCGTTTTCCTTAAATATTTCAATGACTTCACAATTTCATTATTATATTTATGATAACACACACCATTCAATAGCTCAAATGCAGCATAAGAGAATTTTGCCTTTCATCCATCCAAGGATGTTAAAGTTAGTATCTGTAAAGTTCAAAGATTTATTTAATCTATAATGCACTGATTGTATATCTGTGGCATCATACCACGCGTAGAAATCAAAACTAATAGTGTTGTTGTTCTTGTTGTTTAACCCTCGGTTACATCTGACTTAGTAGGCCTGTGATCGCATTTAAGCTATGTTCAGTTTGTTATTTTAGGAGTATGTATCTGAGAATATTATCAAATGTATCGTTTGAAGCAATGTTTAAGAACGAAAGAAACTCTCTAGAAATGATTAGACACCCACTAGTTCATGCCTTCCATAACTGTGTATAATTAAACTGTAAAACAGTAAATATATTACCTATTACGGAGAATGTAAGCTCCTTGTGTAAAACCGAAAACAACATTAAGATTTAGCCGAAATACAATTGTTATTATGCTCAGCAAGGCGCTCTGTGTGAAACAGGAATTCTTTTGATTTTGACATCTGTCTATAAAAAGAACATTGTAAAAAAAATCTATAGTTACCATCTGCAGCATAGTATATTATTGGAACTATTAAAATACTACTTTAAATTCATTCACCGAACAAGCTGACAAGAAAGTATTACATATACAAATCCGATAGACAGATTTACGTAAGCCCTTTCTAATACTGGCTTAAGAAGCAATGTTTTAGTACACTCTTATTCAGGTTTCTATGATATTCCAGCATTTGATTGAATCTAGCCTCAATGACAGCATTTTCAGTTAAAAAATCAGATAGCTTTGGCTAAAATCAAGAAGAATCTACTGAAGTAAAGCATCGAATCAAAACACTACAAATACAAGCTACTAAGACGGTGCAACATCATACTTGCACCAGGTATTCTCACGGGTGTACAAATCTGATTTCTGTTCTGTTCAACAAAAAAAAAAGAATCGGCCAGTTCTCTTTCTGGCATGTGAACAAGAAGGCTAGTAATTTAGCTAACTATATCTGGAACATGAAGGCAAAAAATGCCCCATATATCATCACGTAAAGCTATGGTTCTCCACCGAGGTCCATATAGCATTTGAGGGGCCATATAAGATTTTCTGGGATCCACATAACAAAATAAATTGGGGATGCACAATAATATTTTAAGTGCTCCTCAAACAAATTTGCTTGAGGTGTATGTATTGCGAAAAACAGCTACGTTTCTTCTTCTAACATTTTACATAGTTCAAGTAAATGTGTCGAAAACAAAATAGGAATTTTGAAAGAAATGTCTATAAAACTAGATTTTAAGCATCAAATGGCTATGAATGTCCAGCAAAATTAAATATTAATCAAAGGGCTCTATAGATTATAAAATGGTTGGAAAACCCTAATGTAGAACATGACTGGGCAAACCGAACCGCACGTTCATGGGTTAATAATGTGTAGATTTTGTATAGCTGAAAGAACTTATATCACTTTTACAACTAAATATTACACCTACCTATTACATTCTGGATCAGGGATTTTACTACATACAGTTATCTCGACAAGTTGCAATTACCGCATTCTATCTCACAGACAATTTAGAGTATAAGTCTACGCAATCATAATTAAATTACACTCAAATGGACTAAACCAACATATGTGTTTTCCCTCTTTAGTCCTTTTATCGTTTACTTTTTGCTCTTGTTCTTTCTTGCTGTTCCTCACAGAGCAGCTTTGTTTTATTTTGAGCCTGGAAGTTACAGAATATTACACGGCACGCTATACAAGTTCATCCGAATATTGAATAAAAATTAAAATAAAACCTGTACTAGCATGCATTTAATATGTGTGTTTACTAGATGATATTCATATCTCACTGGAGAGTACAGTTTTGTTGACCTCACAAATTGTGGAACAATTCGCTACACACACACACACACACACACACATACACACACATACATACATACATACATACATACATATATACATACATATATGTATAATGAAGTACAGTTTTCAAAGTTTTATGACACGTGGGATGTTTCTTTGCAAATGAAGATTGTTCCTAGGTTTGTAAAGAGTCTTGCTTTTGAGTTTACTGTTTTGTTGCGAAACTGCCTTGATCCAACAGATTCGTGACCAAAGAGCTTCGAAGCGAGTATCATCTGATTTGTATTTAGGAATTGGGTACTTCGAAATATGTATCTTTTCTTCTGTAATGATGGCATTAAAATCGAACGACCACATTGATACCGCTGCCTCGTCGGTTTGTATACAGTCTAGCAAATATTATATATTCAGTTTGATGGATCTTAAGCTGAAATAAAATTGCTATGAATATGTCATGTTGAGAGAATGTTTCTCTGGTTCGATAGGTAATAGATTAGAGTCATTGAGGAGAGCAAGCAGCAGTGTCATAAGTTTAATCCTGCAATTAATAACAGAAACTCCATTAATGCTTTTGCAAATAATGAATGAACAAGGAAAAAAATGCTATTCAGATCTAAGTTTATATATGATTCTTAGATTCACTTACAAAGTTTTATGGGAAGGCACGATTTAGACACGAATGGTCTTCATCAATATAGACATATACTTGATGTTTAATAACTAAAACGTGACGTTATAGAATTATATCTCATGCTACGTTTATATTTGGCTCCTGTTTCTTAAAACATTTTTTAATTAATTGTCTATTTTATTGTTTGTTCTCACCGCAAAGTTATTCAATCTTATCAAGTGAATATACCGCACAGTTTTTATAATCAATGCCAGATCTGTAGAGACAAAAAGAGAATAGTAATAACAATAATAATAATAATGATAATAATAATAATAATAATAATAATAATAATAATAATAATAATAATAATAATAATAATAATAATTATTATTATTATTATTATTATTATTATTATTATTATTATTATTATTATTATTATTATTATTATTATTATT
>NC_068988.1:89225336-89226418 GCF_001194135.2 Octopus bimaculoides
ATATATATATATATATATATATATATATACTTGTCGCCTTCCTTCATACATATATGTATATACGTTTTTATATCTGCAGGTGTAGGTGTGTTTGACAGACAGGAAGGTGCATTTGTGTATATATATATTATCTGCACCCCTATACATGCATATCTCATATATACACTCAAGTTTTGCGGCGAATGTGAATGTGTTTACGGTTTATGTTTTTGCGCATGTCTTTTTATTTCTATAGACGTCTATATATATCTACGCGAGGATGATGTGGACTACGTATTTATGCGTATCTGTGTATGTATATTTGTACATATATATGCATATGCATGGCTTTGTACATCCGCGTATGTATGTGCATGTGCGTATAAATATGTGTACATAAATACAATCATATGTGCATGGGCATATATACGTGTGTATCTCGACAACTTACAATCGCAGTGTACTCTCTACAAGTGTATACAAATTATAAACGCTGTTTTACCCCATTCGAGGGATTTGATTTACATTTTAGTGCAAGTCCTCAAAAAGCTAGGAACTGGTATTCCGACAAAGATACAAGGAGCAAATGAATACAATTCCTTGATATAAGCATGGGCTGAAGAAACGTACTGAACCATTATCGCCAGATACAAGACTTAAGGAATAATGAGTACGTAGTTAAAACAAAAGCTGTAAATTGATATTTAACCAGCACAATTGCGAAGTTACTTACAGCCGCTACTCAACAATAACATCACTAACGAGCATTGCAAGATGGATAAATAATGATGCTATTTCTCTGTAGCTCTTTATGTTCTGAGTTAAAATACTTCCATCTTTCAAGTGGGCCGATGATATACAACGATCTTCAAACATTCGAATTCATGGTATAAACTAGTATCTACCTCTGAAGACTGCTGATCGTATGCATATATTATAAAGTATTTATATTTAAATTTGGAGGAGGGCTCATCAAACAACATAAAGTAAAAGAGAAAAAGCGCTGCAGTTATTACTATCAATTATTTTCAAACAAGTTGTTGTATACACATATATACTTGTGTGTTTGTATGTAGTTACACACACACACACACACACACACA
>NC_068988.1:89227467-89228896 GCF_001194135.2 Octopus bimaculoides
GGACACAGTCGTGTGTCGATAAGCCAGCTGGAGGAGATGTCCTCCTGGGGCTAAAAGCAACAGTAACATCCACCCCTAGGTGTCAGCCACACTTAAGTGGCAATATACTACACTTTATCGTGCAGTTACTGTTAATACTTCATTTAGAGAATTAACATTGCTTATATATATATATATATATATATATATATATATATATGTCTGTGTGTGTATATTTTGCAAATCGAAATATATGCATTTCCGCTCACTCGTGTGTAGCAAATGGAAGACAGAAGATGGAATATACGAGAATTTATTATTAATCACGACAATTGTTTCGAGATATCCAGCATCGATTCCTTATGGGTGGGACACTCAACAACTGGTTCAGGAGCATCCGGTGGTGCATATGTATCTAGTCCAGTGATAAATAAATGCAACTCGTTAAAATGACTGTTCCGCAATGTAACTTTCCGTTTTGTAGACTGTCCCACCAAAGAGGAATCGGTGCTAGACATGTAAAGCAAGAGGACTGGTTGGAAAATTACAGTGATATTTGATTGTTTATGTGCTTTTGTTGTTTGTGTGTGCATCTAGATATATGTGCGTACATACACACATACATTGTCACTCATATCGATTTCAAATTTTGGTACTGGACACCAAGTTCGGGTTAGTGCGTAAGTCGATCACATCAACCCCACTGTTGAACTGGTATTATTTTATAGATATTGAAAGGATGAAAAGCAAAGTCGACCTGTACTGAATTTGAACTCAGAACGTAAGGACGGACGGAATACTGCTAAGCATTTTCCCCAGTGTGCTAACCATTCTGCCACCTCACCGCTGTCCTGACACACATATTATTACAAACTGACTATCGTTTGCTTCATTATGAAGTTTGGCTGGCTGAAAGCATTGTGTAATGCTTTTCATCGCTTAAGCAACGATTTCATTCAGATGAACTGTGTTTTATTTTTAATGAAATTTCAATCACCATACATCATTGGAGTAGCTCCCCGTTATGAAACGTTTTATATTATAAGTACAGCTAAGATAATTAGTTTCCCATATTTTCGGAGATTGTAAGTTGATCGCAGTTTTATAATATCTTATATATTTGATAGATATAAACTTAGGAAACACTTAATTTGTTGTTATACATAACGTTATCCACAAACCTCATGTCTTTGATAGAAAATAGAAAACTGATTATAATATGTATATGAATAGCACAATTTTGATTGAATATAATTTAATCACGATTTCACAGCAATATTATACAAACAAGGCTATGTACTCCACCATGTGTGTGTGTGTGAGTGCATGCGTGTGTTTGAGTGCATGTTTGTGTATGTATATGTATATGTGCCTGTGTAGCTATACCTATATACACAATCGTCTTCATCTATCTAACGATGTATCTATCTATATGTATGCGTGTATGTAT
>NC_068988.1:89229488-89229965 GCF_001194135.2 Octopus bimaculoides
TATATATACACGTACATACATACATACATATATATATATATATATGTGTGTGTGTGTGTGTGTGTGTGTGTGTGTGTGTGTCTTCATGTACTGTATGTCTACGTGTGTGTATATATGTGCATATATCTATGGGTATACATATAAATACAGCCATGCATAGATATACACAGGCACAAAGCGCTCACCCACACACACGCAAACATATCCATATTTACATCACATCGAGAATATTTAAGAAATTTACTAAATGAGAACAGCAAAAAATAAATAAATGAATTACTAAACATGATAACAAATACACAGCTATTGTCTTCGACAATCATCTAAGAGTGCTCATCTTCTTAAATTACTGTTAAGTGGATGAGAAAGAGTGTCAAAATTAATAACGAAAACAATAACAACATCGGTAATGGTGTTGATGCTGATTGTGGTGATGATGATGATGATGATGATGATGATGACGATGATGATGATGAT
>NC_068988.1:89229975-89230225 GCF_001194135.2 Octopus bimaculoides
GTGTGTGAGTGCATGCGTGTGTTTGAGTGCATGTTTGTGTATGTATATGTATATGTGCCTGTGTAGCTATACCTATATACACAATCGTCTTCATCTATCTAACGATGTATCTATCTATATGTATGCGTGTATGTATATCAGAAAGAGAATAGAGACAGAAACTTAACGAGATCCACTATCGTTACTGTAATTTGACTCACACGTACATACACATACATTTTACAAATATATATATATATATATATATATA
>NC_068988.1:89234880-89240703 GCF_001194135.2 Octopus bimaculoides
TATATATATATATATACATATATATATATATATATACATATATGTATACACACACAGACATACACACACAGACACACACACACATACATACATATATATATATATATATATATATACATGCATGTATGCACATCTGTATGCATGCTTGCATCTATGTACATGCATGCCGCATATGTAAATATTTACGCGGATTCAAATGTGAGCAAATAGATACCTGCGTACGTTTGTTATACATTTTTCGTTGAAAGGTACAGAGAAGAAGAGCGCCAAAGGAAGGTGGAGTACGGATTTACTTCACTAAGACCTGCAGGAACAGAAATACACATACACACGCACACGCACATACACACACATACACACACACACACACACACACACACACACCCACACATACAAACACACATACACGCACATATATATATATATATACACACAAACAATTATACGTTTGAACAACAAGGAAATATTCTGATATTGTGTGAATCAATGTAATTTATCCATCAAATACACACACCACACTATGACCGAAAATAAGGATGAGAGAGAGTGAGTGAGAGTGAGTGAGAGAGAAAGAGTGAGTGAGTGAGAGAGTGAGTGAGAGAGAAGGAGAGTGAGTGAGAGAGTGAGTGAGAGTTCATGACTTTTATGCAACTTTGAGAAATGAATTTTGTTTAATGTTGCCTGTATAAAATTAGAAGATATGGTAAGTGACATCTTCATCACCCTTTTAATACATGAATCGACCTCTTATCTGTGTGTATTCTTGCCACTGACATATATCGTAGGAGCATGATAATAAAAATAAGCAAGTATAAAGTGGCGCCTCTTGTTGTGAAGTACAAGCAGACAGCAGGAAACTGACGTCCTCCCTAATCGAAATATTAGCCATCTGTATGTAAATACGATAGGAAGACCATCGGAATATGCATATATTGAATGAGAGACAACTCGAATGTGAAGCATGAAAATTAGAATAAATCTTGTAACAAGCAATAGCTTCCTGTAGTTCTGAGAAAGCACGCAATGAAATAAGACTACTCAATAATAATAATAATAATAATAATAATAATAATAATAATACTAATAATGATGATTATGATGATAATAATAATAATAATAATAATAATAATAATAATAATAATAATAATAATAATAATAAGAAGAAGAAGAAGAAGAAGAAGAAGACGAAGAAGAAGAAGAAGAAGAAGCAGAAGAAGAAGAAGAAGAAGAAGAAGAAGAAGAAGAAGAAGAAGAAGAAGAAGAAGAAGAAGAAGAAGAAGGTTATGATCAACGAAAACGCCAACGATAATAACAATAGCAACGGGTTACAGCATATATTCTGCTGAATGCCACAGATTTGCTTCTCGGTTGTTTGATCTTAACCCGTTGAACATGTTCCTTGGTGGTTGATCTTAACCAGTTGAACATGGATCGTCGTGGCTGCATCACTGATAGCGAGCGTAAGTAGTGAGGGATTCATTATAACTATGTGTTGAGACGAATTCTTAGGGGTTTATATCATTCACATCTGGAAAAATGGATGTTTCGTTCAACATCTTTAAACAACCCCTATTCAGTGAATTTTTGTGCGGGATAGGCTACTGGACCTGAAGAAAATACTAACTGTGTCCCACTTGAAAGATCATGCGCTGTTTATCTTGGTATGAAATCCCCATATCTCGCACATATTGCTGTGATACATATGACTTAACTCGAGGGTAGTCATGATGGGTATACTGGGCTTCGTATATTTTAACCTAGTGTCACCTTGATGGCATGCATTGATACAAAGCCCAGTATACCCATCATGATTGCCCGTTTCACAAGTATGCACCAGGCACATGCATCACGACCATATTTGCGCCACATGCTGATGTTGTATCAAGATAAACACAGCATGACCTTGCAGATAGGGCACAATAATAATTTTCTTCAGGTTGAATGAACCATCCTGCTCAAAATTCACTGAATAATGGTGGTTTAAGGATGTTGAAGAAACACACATGATTTACATGTGAATTATCCAAACCCCCAACAATTCCTCTCAACATATGGCTATGATGTTCCTCATCTACCTCTGCTCAATTTCAGAGATTCACATATCGTCAGCCACTACTGGAAATGTTCAACTGGATAAGGTCAAACAAGTGACAAGCAAATCTGTGGTATTAAGCAGAATGTTTGCCCATCGATTATACCAAGACAAATTATTATTATTATTATTATTGTTGTTGTTGTTGTTGTTGTTGTTGTTGTTGTTGTTGTTGTTGTTGTTATTATTATTATTCTTCTTCTTATTATTATTATTATTAGTATTATTATTATAATAGCTAGGCGGCGAGCTGGCACGATCGTTAGCACGCAGGGCGAAATGCTTAGTGGTATTTCGTAGGTCTCTACGTTCTGAGTTCAAATTCCGCTGAGTTCGACTTTGCTTTTCAGCTTTTCGGTGTTGAGGAAATAAGCACCCATGAAACACTGAGGTCGATGTAATCGATTAGTCTCCTCCCCACAAATTTCAAGCCTTGTGCCTATAGTAGAAATGATTATTATTATTAGTAGTAGTAGTCGTAGTATAATTTACTAGTCTTATATTTAACACATCCTTTCACTGTACTACCAAGCGCAGCTATGTGTCCTTTGAGTATGTGCTCTGGTCTGTTATGTTGCTCTTATTTTTCCTGGATTGAAAATGTTTTACGCAGGATGCGGTGCCTACTAGTGCTATTTTCTGTATGTTATATACACTTGTTAGGCCTGGTGTTTTGTTATATATTTGTACAATGTCAATATTAATAATAATAATAATAATAATAATAATAATAATAATAATAACAATAACACCAACAACAATAATAATAACAATAATAATAATAGCAGCGCAAGACCAAGCTTTGTTCACAAACAGGGGTATCAAACTTGTGAATGAGGAAGTGTCTCCGCTGTGCTGCATCTGTAACAGAGTGGATGAAACCATTGCCTATATCATGAATGAATGTCCTAGACTTGCTCGAAACCACTACAAGTTGTGGCGACACGATCAAGTAGCGAACGTGCTACACTAGAAAACTGCGAAAAACGGGATCTAGGCAGAGGCAAGACGTGGATTGAGCCCAAACTGTAGATAGTGGTAGAGAGTAGCAATATCCTCCAGGATTTCCCAATCCAAACAGATCAGGTGCTAAAACATAAGAGACAGGACCTAGTGGTAGTCGACAAGATCCATTACATGTGAATTATAATTGATGCTGCTTGCCCGCTTTGACCCACGAATACTCAAGAAGGAAGGCGATAAATTAGATAGATACAACCCTCTTAAGTACGAAATAGCTCGGCTATGAAAAATGAAGAAGTGAAGATAGTGCGAATCATTGTTGGATCATTTGGGACAGTATCAGAAGGCATCAAGCGGAATATATAGGAATTTCGAATACCCAGTAGAACTGCTAGAAAAGATCTGCTTCCTTGGCACAGCAAAGTATTAGAGAGCTGAGAAGAACGGATACCATGATAGTGTAGTTTGCAGGATGCAGGCCCGCTAAGAAAGCAAGTTTCCAGAAGTTCCAACAAAATCTGTAATGAAAAGAAAATCATAATTATTATTAAGATATCAATTCGGAGGATGAAACATTGAAGAAATAACATATCCTAAAACAAAATATTAAAAAAAAATTTTGAACGCGAAATCACAGTACCGAAATGTTATGTGGTAGTGATCGCATTTTTAGAGGGAACGATATTTCGGAGGATATTAACGGATACACAGTGTATAATGTGCGTTCATTCAGTTAAGATTTCCGAGAATATAAATGAACTCATTCAATAGATTGATATATTCGGGAAAGTCCTAAAACGTTATCAGATTTATTCCATAAATTGTATTCTATAGAGCATGTTTAAAAAATGTCTCAGTATGAATTAAAGAAATTTCTTTTGAGTTTCTGTTCTTATGTCACTTGATTTAATAATTTTGATCACTTGAACTGATGACAATTTGGTACATTAGTTTAACCTAAAAAAGCTGAGGAGCTACCAACACCGATTGTTTCTTTTGTCTGTAATTTATCACTAATGAATTTGTTATATACGGAATCGATAAAAGATTGATATGCACCTGCTATTTATTTTACTGATATTCCATATTCTTGTCTTCAAAAGTCTTCAATATATCATGTACCCCGATTTTCATATCGACTCCATTATCAAAATATTAATTCCATCTCCATATGTTATTATATAATATACTATATATTATGCAACCTAAGCGGTTTTGTGAATTATGCACTAATTCCACAAAAGGATCTAAAAGTTACCTTAATTTGAACTGAGTTAAAAGTTAACTTAATTCATAACAGTGCCTAAAGTACATACTACATAACTTATTGTAGCGTAGAGACTGATTGCACGAATCGTCAAAAGGATTATACTAAATTTCTGCATGCGAAGCTATACTTTCCAGAGTTATCTCATAGTTGTCTCCCTTAATACCATCTGGTTCTTCTTTCTAAGTAGCTACAAATGCACTAGTTGGTATACAAATCCGTGACCCGAAATGAATGATCATGTTTCATCTGTCGTTTAAAGCGAGGAATTTCTCTATAGCATTTCACTGGACAAATTTCTCATAAACATTTAAACTGATTTATAAATTTGTTTACGTAAAATTATGTTTTAAAATCACTATGTAACTTGTATCTCTGTTTGCATCTGTATAATTTGTTCAGGATTTCAAAAGTGATTTTTAAGCCGTCTTTTAACGTAGTGCATGGAAAAACTTATAGTATTGTTTTGGAGTATATTATTCCAAAGCAAGATTATATCTTATAATGTGTATATATATATATAAAAAAAAATCCATTCTTATTTCCTGCGATAATAAAATAAAGTTTTCCATACTCTACATATAACGCCAACTCCAGGTTTACATTGTTGTGGATACACATATATTATGTTAAACGAATTAATTTTCAATATAGCAACTAAGTTGTGTCACCACTGCGTATATCATAGTTTTAGATAATTCGAATATAATTTAGATTAATCAGATGCAACTTAACTTATTTTGATTGGAAAATACTTATGTGATTAAAATTTTATGAAAAGCTTGCGTTCATAAATCATGTAGTAACAAATGTACCATACATTGTGCTATACTTTTTCAAATATGCTATTTGATATACAAAATAGTTATTGTATATTTCTTTAAGAATATTTAATTAAAGCTACATCAGATAATCGCAAAGTAATCTACGTATGCTATGAGTAAAGTTAAAAATGGTTTCTTCCTAATGTGTTCTGAAAGTCGTTAGGTTTATGCTTACAATGCGCAATTGCTTCTATTAATCATTCTCAATAATGAATAATAGCGCTGTACAATTGTTTTATGTGAGCTCAGTAATGCATTACGTTAATTAATAATTTTGGGAACACTCTGCAGTAATTTTAAATTTAGAAATAAAAAAAACCTGATTAATTCTAAATGGTAAATGAATAATTTTTAGTTATTTCAAATCTACATAGTAAATACTGCTTCTGGGGAAATGATTGTGCCAAAATAGCCTGTCACATGGGATAAAAATCGCCTGAAATTCGTTTTTAATATAAAATATTTTTCAGGGTCGCTAAAGTCGTACAGCAAATGCAACAACCACCAATGTAACAGCTCACTGCGGTTACTATATTTGGTCCTCTGAGACATGTGCGCGATTAGGTAATCATGTTTACCACATACTAAAAGTGTAACAATATAATTTTGCAGTAGTCGCATGTTTATATGAATAAACATGCATAAATGTATGTATATATATATATATATATATATAT
>NC_068988.1:89241160-89242914 GCF_001194135.2 Octopus bimaculoides
ATATATATATATATATACATATATGTATGCATGTATGTAAACATATATATGAATATATGTATATATTAAATATATATGTATACACATATATTTATATATACTCATGCATGTATAATCATGCATATATAAATATATGTGTTTATGCATACGTACTTCCATAAACACACACATAGAGGGTGCAGTAATTTGTAATTGCATATTGACGTCTTGGAAAAAAAAATCACTATTACATTTGGAGGCTTTCCAATTTGCGGATTTTATTTCTAATTACATTGATGAGGTTTTGTAGATATTGTTCGATGAATTATTTTTGTCTTTCAATACTTTTTGTTGTTGTGTTATTTAAATAGCATTAATCATTCTGATGCTTTATGTTTGAGATTTTTGTTTTCAATCATTCTACACTTTTTAGGCTGCAGTATTGAAGCCAGAGGCTCATTATATAAATGCTGCTATAATTATATACATTCATCTATAGCTTTACCTAAAAATACGTAAATGCATAACTATAGGTCATATGCATGCAACCAATAAACGCATTTTTTCCAAAAAGAAAAAAAAAGGGAACGATTTACGAAAATGCAAATATTGTTTAGAGGCTGGTTGTATCAATAGAATATTGGAGCATATATCAAACTGACCCAAAGAGGAATGTTTGGATCAGAATGGTAGCTTAGTAGTAATTATCACCTCATAAATAGACATACCCCCACCCCATAAGGAACTGCGAACAAACATTTAACAAACATCTTTGATTTTGACTATTGCAAGGGTAAAGAAATGATTCACAGATCAGAATTTAATCAATGTGTTTATACTCAATATAAATTTGAATTGCATATTTCATATGCATGATATGTCTGGAACATAAAACCAAACATGATGCATGAAGACTGTTTAGTTTTCTCATGTGCAAGCAAGTCATGCCACTGACAAACATTGTATGGATTTTTTCAAGTCAACAAAGATTTTCTGGTAGTACAGCAGCTGTAGGTTAGCTAGGTTCTGGATTTGCCACGGATACCCAGCTAATCATCGTGGTCATCCTCAGAGTCCGTCAGTTCTAATTCTGGTTCTCAGTTGAATTCAGGAGCTTGGTTGTCGCATGTTCGTAACTTGCACATCTGCGTATCTGAAGCTATTGCTGAGGCAGCTGCATGCTGTTTTTTTCAAGGAACGCACACATTTATAGGACAAAAACTGAAGGACAGCATCCAGTGCAGATGAGCTGCGCATCCGAGCAATGGCGTGATAACTCTCCTCTCCTAACGTTCCACCACACTCAATGTTGCTCGGAACAAAAGTTTTGACCTGTAGACATCTCCAGATGTCAACTTGGTAGTTTGTACGCACACACATACAAACACCCCCCCCTACACACACACACACATACATATCCGTATAAATATCCACTTTTACTAGGGATTCTGTGTTTTTATGTTTGGTTAAAAGTAAATACAAGAGGAACAATTAATTATGTTCTTATTCAACATATTTTCTTTGCAGATTCTCACACTTATTGCAACTGTCCTTTAGTAAGTCCTGTAAAATAACTCGAAATTTGGGCCTCCAGCCACGCCTTCAACGCGATGCCCTTAAAGCTAGGAATTTTTCAGAATCCTCTCGTATGTATGTATGTGTATTTTTCTGTGATCCTATGTTTGGGTATATACATACAAACACATATTATGTGTGTGTGTGTATGTGTATATATATATATATATATATATATATATATATATATATATATATAT
>NC_068988.1:89243131-89248995 GCF_001194135.2 Octopus bimaculoides
ATATATATATATATATATATATACAAATATATACATATATATACATGTATATATGTATGCATGTATATATCTATGTATGATTGTACTTCTGTACTTATATTTATCTATATAAAATTGTTGACGAAAAATAAGGGTTAATGGGAAAAGAAAAACGAACGAAATTATCTGTCATTACATATCAGTCCTCGTAATTATTGATTTCTAACATTGGTACAAGAGCAATCTCTTTGGTTAAGATATACTGAAAAAAACTAATCGATACCACTACGTGACTGTCACATTATTTTATCACCCTCTGTTAAGATGAAAGACAATCTTTTTACCTCGAAGATATTTGAACAGAGAACGTAAACAACGCTGACTGAATACTTCAGCGTAAATTGTCTGCTATTCTAAAGAATCATTTTTATGCTTGTAGATTGATACGTTGCTATAAACCTGTTACATTGGCAACGTCCCTATTTGCTGTTAAAGCATTAATATAACTGATAGGTGCACCACCACAGTAAAATTTTTCGAATCATCAGATCACACATAACTATGTCCAGGGACATGATTATTGGTGTTCTATTTCTGACCCTCTTTATTTCCAGTTTAATAAATATTATTTCTATACTGATGGGGCTTGTTGTTTTTGCAGCCTGAATAGATTTCTGGAGAGAGACGCATTTCGATAATTGTTGCAGCTCGATAGAGCACGAATTCAAATCCCAACTAGGTCATCATTGCTTTTTTTCAAGTCTCGTACCGGAGTCAAGTACTGGAATCAATGATATCGACTAATTCCTTTCTCGAATTTGCTGATCCTGTGCCTAAATGCAGAATTATATTGTGTAACAAAATTTTCTACTTTTACTTTTGCCTGTGTTATTTCTTATTTGTTTCTATCTAAAAATCAAGAGGAAATGAATACTATTCCCTCCAAGCTTTGCTTTTGTGACCTGGACATTAATGTTTTGAAACTGACCTATTTTCCATTACATTTCAGATAGATTCAGCGTTGAGCTGCTGAAACAGAAATATCATTATAACAAATATTCTGCTCATTAACACAGGCTGATTTGTCAGTCGCCTGACGTTAATCACGTGAGCATGCCCCTTAATGACTGATAGTAATAGCCATGTATTGTGAGGGATTCTTTGGTATATGAATAAATATCGTAACAAAAGCAAAGTTTGAAGGAAGTGTTAGTCATTTTTCATACTTTCTAGATGTAAGAAAATAGGAAATCACAACGTCTATGTCAGAATAAAAATCGTGTTATACACTGTTATTCTTATGTCGCCGATCTAGCCTAGTAGTAAGGCAGTCGGTAAAATATCTTGTCATATTTTGCTTTACAGTTTACTAACTCAGTTCATATCCAGTCAAAGTCTTCGCTTGTCATCATTTTATGATTGAATTAGGTACCACTTAATTACTATGGAAATCGATGGTAAGAACCATCTTCTCCCTTCAAATTTGATGGAACGTGCCGTTATTTCTAAGATATTATTTCTAAGACTAGAATATCGAAAGCAACATTTATTTTTTAAAAAGTATTGTTAAATTTGACGGAAATTTCTTCACGCATCCAGCAGATAACCTGTTCTTTGGTTTGACAATTATTTACCCATGTCATATTCTGTTTGGATATTACGTTTTCATATAAATCACGATTAAGTATCTTTGGATATTCCTAAACGGTGTGCAAAAGACAATCTCAAGTATCCGGATTTGGTGGCGTTTATTCATACCGAAACTAAATGTAATCACATAGCTTACCTATAATTTGGATAAATTGTTTTAAAACTTTGCCGACAATCTTCATTTCGTCCATGAATATACCTTCGGTTAGTACTGATACATCCAAATAATTCAGAAAATATTTGAAGGTAGTATTCATAATCAGGTGCGAAAAATATGCATAATTATAGAATTTGTGTGGAATATACGATTCTTTTCGAAAATATTATACTAAAGTACATTTTTAAGTTAATTTTACTATGTTTCTAATTAGTGACAGTTTCCAATGACCTTATTACAGTGTAGCATATTCTCAGTTATTTTGCCATAAGCCAAAGAATCCGAATTTCTAGAAAGCTTTTATATAATTTATTGCCAACATCCAGGGAAAAAAAATTACCGTTTATGCAATATTTCAGCCGCATATTTGCAAAATATTTTCAAAAGTGTTACGTGTAATACGGAACACACATATATTCATACACATTTATTTTTAGAGATAACATGATCTGTGCACATGGAGAAGATGCTAATTCCTGGAGTGGTTCACATATGTTCCTACGATACAATGTGGATGTCACAATTCTGTCAAGCGACATATTAGAAATAGCCGACAAATCTCCCTCAGCCCCAATCGTCTGAACATTAAAACTAAAGTATTGAATAGGGGCATTCTGGATGCTGTCTCCTTGATAACTAGGCGGGATGCCCGTTGCTCGAACGTTCTATTTACCATAGGTTTATTGCATTAAAGCCCAGTCTACGCGTACATAATCTCCAGGTTACTTAAGTATACGCAGTCACACATCTTTCCAGTAAAAGCAGTCAAAATCTCATATATTAAACATATCACCTTTAAAGACGAATAACATATGTACTCTTAGATACCGACTATATAACTAGATATAAATAGACGAAGTAGTCATAGATACAGAAATAAGAAACGTGATGGTCATGTCTGGCTAGGATTTACTAGTTCATTTATTAGCTCTATCGAAGCTGACATGAGTCTAATCAAGCTCAGCAATTACAACAACAACAGCAACATGTCACCGCTGTAGTTTATAAGATAATTAGGTAATTGGCCAATAAAAAAATCTCCTTACAGCTCTTATATCTTCTCATAGCTCTGCTATAGAAATATGATGCGTTTGTTGTGTGTAATTTTCTAAGACAAGCTATTTAAAGAAGAAGACTTCAATAGTGCCCCTTATCATTGGACGCGCATTTTTTTTATCAATAGTGCAGCGATTTTCTTTCAAGCTGGCTGAAACACTGCAATCTAGATAAATATCTGTCAGAGTAATGCTTTCATCCCTGTTTGAAATCAGAAACATATCAATTTTTCCTATAGGGTAGTTAGTCTATAGATTTTATATTTCTCAAGAGTGGAAGCAGATCAAACGAAACTTACGCTCTTTTTCTCTTCCAGGGAGCCACGAAAAAAAATCGATACGTTGTTTGTAACAAGTAGATTAGATCTTACAACATGGGATATCAATTTAATATATTTGGTTATGAAATGGCGATGATAATAGCTGAGATACTAAAGCGTTCAAGGAAATGCATTAGAGTATTTAGTTAACAGTCGGTGTGCACTTAATGCATTACTGTATTTAATGTAGGTTCTATAAGTTGTACGTTCAAATGCTATTTGAATATATTGCGTCCTTTATCACTTTACTCTAGATAAAATAAGTAACAATACATATATGATGATCGATTTAATCAAGAATACAACTTTTCTTGTTAAACGTAACTTTATGGCAGGTTTCAAGCGGTGAATTAACATAAAAAGGGAGAGCACTGCACTAAAGATTTTTACGTTGCTTTTTTATAATGTAAGTGTCATTTAAGGTTCCAAGTTCGATTTCTGTAGAGTGAAATAATTTTTATAACATGCTTATTCAGTGCTCATGAAACGTACTGTACCACCTTCTTTAACACGATCAACGTGACCAACGTAACCTAAGCTAGTGACTTGCTAAATTTTGTAGTGAAATTGCAGTGCAATGACTAAGACAACTTACTTTTTTCCATCAAGGGTTTATATGCCCCATTATCAGACTATTTTCTTTAGTCATTGCACGGTAATCGCTTATAAGATTTAAGCTTGCTTCCCAATCATGTGCTTTCGGGCTCGGTCCCACTGCATGGCACATTAGGCAAGTATCTTCTACTATAACTTCTGGCCGACCAAATCCCTGGAAGTGGATTTGGTAGATGGAAACTGAAAGAAGCCCGTCGTATTTATGCAGGTGAATATATTTGTATCTGTGTTTGTACGCCGACCATCGCCTGACAATCAATGTTGGTGTGTTTACGTCACCGTAACCTAGCGGTTCGGCAAAAGATACAAGTAGAATAAGTACTAGGCTTACAAAGAGTAAGTCCTAGTTTCGATTTGTTCGATTAAAGGCGGTCTCCCTGCATCGCCGCAGTCAAATGACATGTGTGTGTGTGTGTGTGCGTGTCTGTGTGTGTGTGTGTGTAGTTGAAAGTTACAGAAAAACTAAAAAGAAATACATGCGTATAAACAAAAAGCAGGTGTATTAGTTTGACGCTCGGGAAAAGAATAAGAGAAAATAAACAAAGAGAGAATAAAAGAATTAGTGGATTTAGCGATCAACCATGACCACTAGTTGGGAAAAAAAAGTTTTCACTAGAGAGGTAGAAAGAAGGGGAGATAATAATGTATTGGCAAACCCAAAATGAAGCTGCGTATGCATTTGTGTGTATATGAGAATGTGTAAATGTGAGTGTGCGGGTAGGGGCTAGTGGAGGTGTGGCCGTAGGGGTAGGGTATGTGGGATTGCGGAGGGGTCATCAATGAATAGAGAAAGTGAGTAGGAGTGAAGAGAGTAAGTAGGAGTCAGAGGAAGAGAGCAGAGGAGAGGAAAGGTGGGTAGGAGTGAAGAGAGGAAGTAGGCGTCAGAAGAAGAGAAGAGAGGAGGGGAATCAGATGAAAAGGGGAGAGAAATTGAGCCCATGTGGCGCAAAGGATCGAAAAGAAGATATATTCCTGTTCAAGGCGAAAGCGGGAGTCCGGATGACCCCCGTGCAAAGACAATCCGAACGCAAACAGGTGTTTTAGTGAATGACCGGTAGAGCGGAAATGGCGCGGGACCGGATTGGCATTGCCAAGTATATATATATATATATATATATATATATACATATACCAAAAGGAGTTTCCCAAATCATAAGCTCATAAGTAAAGCCACTTTCCTGAAATCTGTGGTATATGTGTATGGAGTATATATTCTCCCCACCGCCTGAAAAGTATATCGGTCTCTTCCAGGATTACTCTTTTTTGTCACTTGAGAGGAATGGAGTGGATCAACTTGGAATCTTATGTTTTCCTGAAGAACACAACGCATTGTCATCTCCAATAATCAAAACCACAATTTTACGATCATAAATGCAGCGCACAAACAACTGACCCACGTGCCTCCAAATACTCACAAACACATACCAACACGCACACACACACACACACGCACACACTGAAACACATGTGATTGGGGTGTGCGTAATTAAATATACATACATACATACATACATACACACATATATCTACATAGAAAAATGTGTGTGATCGCGCGGGCATGTGAGTGCGTATGTGTGCGGGCTAAACTGGGGCCGACATTTAGGTACAGTAGTATAAAAGTATAGAAGATGAGTGCAAAATATATCTTCTATCATTGTTCAGAGTTCGGCATTTTACCAGTTTTGCTTTCTGGAAGAACCAATTTTAACTGAGGAAATGGAGAATTCCCGAGTTCTAAGAGAAACCTATACATTTGTACCTGCTTTCATATCTCTGAAATTGATCAAATATTTCCAATACACTATTAGCCATCATTTATATATCGCACACGCGTACACGTGCAACATACGCCCTCGCATAAACTCGTTCATCATTATGTATGATTGGATCTACATTTGTGAGTTATGAAGTTAAAATGAAATATACTTAACATCATGGACGTACGTCTGTGCATAGATATTAGATCGTGTCTATAAGTGTACGTGAATATGTACACAGGCACACAATCACACATACATACTTATGTACACATACATATAATATACGCATACGCATATATATATATATATATATATATATATATATATA
>NC_068988.1:89249523-89253952 GCF_001194135.2 Octopus bimaculoides
ATATATATATATATATATATATATATATATATATATTCTTATATGTATATATATGTGTGTGTGTATGCATGTATGTACGTGCGTGTGTATGCCCGAGTATGCGCATGGATGTATGTAAACGATTGCGTATTCACTTCCTTCTTCACAGAATAGAAATCTATTTTATCTCAACGCATCGTAATTTTCAATAACCGCTTCTGGCTTCCATCATCTTCATACTTCTCATTTTTCTTTCATTCTAATTTTATATATTATAATATTATTTATTTACTTCTCTAATATTCTCATTTCGACATTTCTCTCCAACTATCTTAATAAACTATTCTTTGATCCGCTCCACAGCAAACCATATCGTATAATATCTATTTTCTCTGGCAAATTCCAACCTTTGATTTTTACCGATTTTCTTAGTGTACTTTGCTTTCTTCAGTCTTAGAAACAAACAAAAAAAAGTATTATTTTCTTAACCAAAATAGAAAAGATAAATTTCAGTTCTCTTGTACATTTCTTTTTGCCTTTTGTATTCCTGTATCTCGCTGTCTCTCGTATTTCTTTATTAGGTAATTCCATATAAAAATATTATTGAGCGGATGCCAATATAATGAGGTCATGTAGTTTAGTGGAAAGTGTATGACTGTTGATTAGATCCATCTCTATCCATTACTTGTAGAGAATTAGTGAGAGCTGTTCTAAATTATATTCTCGATAAGGTGTATCACATGTCTTCCAAAAAAAGAACAGCCCTCTACGTTTTCAGGAATCCATTGATAAAATTTGCCCATGTATTCAGGGCAAGATGTCTTTATTTTCGTTAGCGTTAACATCAGTG
The DNA here is from genome assembly GCF_001194135.2 of Octopus bimaculoides. Lineage (NCBI taxonomy): Eukaryota > Metazoa > Mollusca > Cephalopoda > Octopoda > Octopodidae > Octopus > Octopus bimaculoides. Next base: position 89,250,353 of record NC_068988.1, read on the forward strand.
TCACCAACATCAGTACACCACTACAATTGTCATTATCGTCGTCAACAACAACATCAACAGCAATAACAACGACAATAACAACAGCAATACAAACAACAGCAACAATCATAGCTGCAGCAGCAGTAACAACAAGGCATCAGACGTAACAACCAAATCCAAAGAATAAATGGTTCGTATAAGGTATAATATAAGATGGATTCTAGCTCCATACCGAACTACTGCGAGTGCGCGCGAGTTTGTTGCTGAAATTATGTTTCTGACATTCAGCTCTGGAATCAATATTTTTCTCACTCGCCGCAGGTACTCTTTTTATGTTTTTTTCCTTCATACCGTGCTGTTTGATTTCACCTGCCTCAAGTATTCTCAGGTATTTATAACTGCATTGAGGTTGAATTGCCTTCATCGTTTCACCACTTGGCTGCCATATATGCCTTCTGTCCTGGCAAGTTTTTCTCCTCTCATCATCAACGTAGCACATTTTGAGAGTCCGAACCCCATTTTAATCTCGTTGGAGAAAATTCGCAGACTGGGTTAAGCTGCCAAGTTCTGCCTCAGTTTTTGTAAATAGCTTCAGGTCGTCTATGAAAAGCAAGTTGTTTAATTTTCCCTTACCTCTTTCCAGATCATACTCCAGCTTCTGTAGTATTTCACTGAAGGCGCTTACGCCCAGCACGAATACCAATGGGGACACACTGCTCCGCCTGGAAGATTCCTCTCTTGATTTTCACCTCTACTAGTACTTGCTTCCCTGGTGTTTTTCTTATGTATTTGTCTAAAAAATTTTTTTCATTATACCTAAGGCGCCTACTATGATAGGAATTGTTTCTGTTTTTTAGATTCCACATTCGAGTTACCTGTCTTTCCAGGTTTTTGTATTTTGAAAGTTACTCCATTTCTTTTAGAGAAACGTTGTCATCTACTGATATTGATACATCAATTAGAAATCATTGATTTTCTTTCATGATTTCTGACAATTATATCTGGCCTATTGGTCTTAATTTCTCTATCTGTATGTATTGGCATATCCCAGAGTATGTTTCCTTTCTCGTTTTTTCTGATCTTTTCCGGCTTGTGCCTATACCATCTTTTTTCTGTATGTTTCAGCTCTGTCGTGTCTGTGAATATATTCCTTCTTAGCCAGGACTGGGCAGCCAGAGATAATATGATTTATTGCTTCTTGTCCATCTCCACATATTCTGCAATTACTTGTCCTGTTTCTTTTCATTATATGTTTTTAGTAATTTCTAGTGGGGAGGCTTTGGTCTTGTGCAGCAATTAAAAATCCTTCAGTCTCTGCTTTGAGTCCTGAGCTTCTCAGCCATTGCTGGGATTTTTCTCTGTCTATTTCTTTCGCATTTAGTTTAGCCCAGTATTTACCATGTAGGGGCTTTTCTTGTCATCGTTTAATCATGGACCGTTGTGTTCTAGTTTTAGTTTGGATTTCATTTGTTTTATAGCTTTTGTTGATTCTTCTTCTTGTTCATATTTGTTAGGTAGTATGACTTCTTGTTTGTATTTGTCAGCTTCCTTAAAGACTGAAAACAGTATTTTTGTTCGTCTTTTGTGGCTATTTGTATTAGTTTTCCTTGCTTCTGAGATAGGTATTTTTGCAGTCCTATGGTGGTTATTTTATAATAGTTTTCCAGCTGTATGAGGCCTCTACCACCTTCTATACGTGTATATATAGCCTTTCTATGTCAGCGTTTGGGTGGGGCATCCTAAATCTTGTTATTATCTTTCTTGTTTTTCTGTCTATTTTGGTTAGTTCATTTAGTATCCAGTTAATGATATTGTAGCTGTAACTTTTAACTGAGACGGCTAAAGTGTTAATACCTATTATCTTGTTTTTAGCACTGAGCTCTTTTTTTAGTATTGATCTAACTCGTCTATAGTATACTTTCTTTATTTTCTCTTTCATTCGTGTGTGTTGTATCCTATTCTGTTCATTTATTCCTAAATATTTGTATGGTTGGCTTTTTATCGATCACGACGAAGGAAAGACAAAATCGACCTCAGCGGAATATGAAAACGGACGAAATGCCGTTTTGCACAGTGGGCTAACGATCCCACCAGCTAGACTCCTTCATGATAATGATAATGGTTTCAAATTTTGCCACAAGGACAGCCATTTTGGGGGTTTCATCGGCTCCAGCGTTTCACTGATACTTAATTTACCGATGTCTTCGGAATTTGGAATTAGAAAGATGAAACGCGAAGTCGACCTCGGCAGATTTCAACTCAGAACGTAAAGATAGACGACATACAATGGTTTCAAATCTTGCGACAACAGCAGCAATTTTATGAGAAGGGGATGAGTCAATTACACCGACCCCAGTGTTTCACCGGTACTTAATCTATCGACACCGAAATGATGAACGGCAAAGCCACCCTCGGTGGAATTTGAACCTTGAACGTGATGAAATCCCGCTAAGCATTTTGTTCGGCATGCTAACGAATCCGCGACATCACCGCCTTAATGGTTTCAATTTTAGCCACAAGGGCAGCAAACTTGTGGAAGGGGTCCAGTCGATTACATCGACCTCAGTCTTCAACTGGTATTTATTGTATCGAACCCGAAAACATATAAGGGAAAATCGACTTCAGTGGAATTTGAACTTAGAACGGTGCGACGAGTGAAATACTGCTAAGCATCTTGTCCAGCGTGCTAACGATTCTGCCAGCTAGCTGCCTTTTTTATAATAATGATAATAATAATAATGATAATAATAATAATAATAATAATAATAATAATAATAATAATAATAATAATAATAATAATAATAATAATAATAATAAAGAGGAGGTATGTCTGAGATTTATTCTGTATACAGACACATAATCATTTCAGATATTTGTTGTTTCAGCTTATTCCAGTAAATGTAATTGAACCTTTCCGAAATATTCTAGTATTATGAGACAAATCTCTTCAAACAACTACTCCTCAGTCTGTTGTGAACCTGAGTCATCCTATAGCTTATCTTGCTGGGTTATTGTTTCTTTAATTAGTTACCATAAGCGTTATAGCTATATATATATGTCTAGTGCCATTGGGAAGACCGTAAACTTGAAGTTCAACGACGAGACAAAGTGGATTCTATATTACAACAGAAGAAAGCTACCGAACTGGTTATTTAAGTTCTGTTATTGTTCTTCTGCTTCACTTTTCACACTGTCATTGCCACAAGGAAAAGTAATGTACTACGTTCGTCTTTTATTCTATATTGTGTTGTTGCTGTATACAAACTTCTAAATGCGAAATTATATATTTATATATACATATATATAAGAGTGAATAATGTGTTTGAGTGTATAGCTGCATAGTTGTTCTGTGCGGTTTAGAATCAAATTTATTTACTAATGAGTTGTCAGTATGTGAACTTTATAGATGTATGTATGTATACATGGATGTATGTATGTATATATGTATGTATGTATGTATGAATGCATCTGTCAGTCTATCTGCTTTTGTGTGTGTGTGTGTGTGTGTGTGTGTGTGTGTGTGCGTGTGTGTGCCTCTGCAAGCCTGTATGTTTCTCTCTCCCCATGTGTGCATATATATATACACACACACACCCCTATTTTTTTATATATATATATATA
>NC_068988.1:89254234-89256611 GCF_001194135.2 Octopus bimaculoides
TATATATGTATATATATATATGTGTGTTTGTGTGTCTCTGTTTGTCCCCCCACCATCGCTTGACAACCGATGCTGGTGTGTTTACGTCCCCGTAACTTAGCGGTTCGGCAAAAAGAGACCGATAGAATAAGTACTAGGCTTACAAAGAATAAGTCCTGGGGTCGATTTCCTCGACTAAAGGCGGTGCTCCAGCATGGCCGCAGTCAAATGACTGAAACAAGTAAAAGAGTATAAAAGAGTATATATATATATATATATATATATATATATATATATATACACGCATGAACACATGCACACACACACGTGTGTATGTGTGTGTGTGTATTGAGAAAAAGATGGCAGTCAGAATTTTTGATAATTCTTTATTAGCGCATTCGTTTGTTTATCGAACTAGTCAAGACAAGATTATAATGGTGAAAACAATGTTTCGTTATTCATTTATATGAATCTGATATTTTTCTACTTTGTTTAGAAGAGTAGAAAACATTGTTGTCTTTTTGGGGTGGGGGGTGGGGGTGAAAGAGGCAAAGAAAATCTAAGAGGAGTAGAAAATAGAGAGATTTTAGGACAATCAAGGAAGAGGAAAAACTAATAAAGTATCGGGAAAGGATAGATAAATACATACACACATACATACATACATACATGCATACATACATACATACATAGACAGATAGTTAGATAGATAAGTATACAAACAAACAGATAGATAGACACAGAGAGCGAGTGAAAGAGACGTTTCTTTTCAATTTGAAGTGGTCAACCCATTGAAATTTCATTACAAAGTATTTTTCTTTATTCTTTTCTTTCTTTTTCTTATTCTTTCTTTTCTTCTCTTCTTTCCCATTGTATATCTATCAAGATATTTGTATATAAACACATTTTCTTACAAGGGCTAGTGACCTTTCAAGAGCAATTATTTGCATTATTTCTCTAGTCCTATTAGCTAGGCATTGCACTTTTGTAAGCTAACCATGTAATGTTCATAATTTGTTTCATTAGGAGGGGTGATCATGCATATTGCCTATATTTCTCTTTCCAAACCCTTAGCTCACACAAACGCTATGCCCAGCTAATACAACTAGACAAATAATGCAAATGAATGCTCTAATGAACGCTATATTTGCTTTCTGACAATATTCATGTACCACGTAAGGTGACTTCAATGTATGCTAGATGGTTTTGGTGTCTGTAAAAGAAAGCTTCTTGATCATGTTAACACTTCATTATTATTTCTTAATAGTAACGATGATGAATTAATAGAAAACATTTATATTCCACTATTACTATTGTTTCTGAGTGTTAATAATGTCATATTCATCTCTATAAAGCATCATATATGTAAAATTGGGGTTTTGACAACAGCTGTTCTTACAGAAATTACATAAACCAGAGGAAGAATACTAGAACCATTTTACCGCTGGGTAGGAAAGATACCTACTGTAACTACTTTGCAAAGTATTTCGTGAAAAATATCACCTTTGAGTTATCTTACGAATGTTGTGCATATATTTAGTGAGTGTTTATACATGCAAAACATGGAATTACAGAGAGTATGAGATTTGACAAGTGTAAAGGAAAAACTAAGCAATGACCATTAGATTCCTTGGAAGAAAGCAACGATTTTATAGGAAAACAAGAACTGGAAAACACGGAGAATTGTTAGACAAGTACAAATGTAAATAACATGACATAACATCAGGTGCCTTTTGACTATGGATGAATTATATTAAGCTGGGACATAAGATTTTACAGGCACGTGAGTAATATTGATGTTGCATTGATGGTAGTCGAACCAAGATAGAAAAGTCAGGTTTGGCAGACCACCGGTAACGTGGGGAGAGAAGAGAGAGAAGTGGAGCCAGGAAGGACAGAATAATTAAGGAGGGGCGAGAAAAAAATGATTGGGACACAGTGAAGCGAAAGAGGAGGCAAACGTGAGCATCACATTTCCTGGCCTTCTCTTCATGCTCACTTTCCCTCATTCACTGCACGGTTTTTGTACACGTTCACTGCTTCCTTCCAAGGAATCTAATGCTCTTAGCTTAGGTTTTTCCTTGGGGCTTACCAGATTGGAGCAATCTTGAATATAACCAGCAGGAATTGCAAAGATAATCTGGAACTTGACTGAAGAAAGAAAACTCTGAATGACCCACCCTTGTTTTTTTTGTATTTTTATATATAAAAATATAGCGGTTTACGTACACTTTTGTCTTTTATATACATACATATATATACATCTTTATATGTATATGTATACATATACATCTATACATATACATTTATATGTATACACATATATGTATGTATATATATATATATATATATATATATATATATATATATATATATATATATATATATATATATATAT
>NC_068988.1:89258984-89263934 GCF_001194135.2 Octopus bimaculoides
TGTATATTTATGTATATATATATATATATATATATATATTTATATATATATGTATATATGTATATGTATGTATATATATGTATGTATATATATATGTATGTATATATCTATATATATGTATATGTATGTATATATATGTATGTATATATGTATGTATATATATATATATGTGTATATATATATATATGTATATATATATATATGTGTCTACTAGAAAAAGAAATTGACTGAGAGATTGAAATATTGATACAAACAACATACATATTCATATTTACGTACACACACCTGGGCACATAACAGTCAATGGCTTCTTTTGTACGTAGGACGTTTATTCCTCCTTGTATGTTGCAAGTATGTGTGTATGCGTGTATATGCGTGCGTAAGTGTGTGTCTGTGTGCATCCAAAATAAATACACGAATGCAAATTTACTTTACGCTGAAGACAGACATACTGACAAACAGGCTGTCGAACAGATATGAAAACAAACCGTCATAGGGATGTCTGAAATACGGTTGTATTGGAAAATCTTGGGAATTAAAATCTGTCAAAGATTAAAGATCAGAATAGCAAGTCATAAGTTAGAGTTTACTGTTATAAAATGCCGTTAGATTGTTAGTCATAATTCCACATTTTACACAGTTTTTATGACAGCAATGAATGTGAGAGTCATAAAACAAGAAAACAATGTGTAAGTAAAATATAATCATATTTTATCGATATTAGCGATGATATTGATAAAGAAATATGTTGGCTGGTTATAACAATATGAGCAGCAATGCATATATAAATATGCACTACACACATATTCATACATGTATGTATGCATGTATGTGTGTATGTATGTATGTATGTATGTATGTATGTATGAATTCATGTTTGTATGTATGTATGTGTGTATGTATGTTTGTATGTATGTATGTAAGTATATATCATATACATAAACAAATATAGATATCTATGTGTGCATATAATTCCATATCTTTGTATGTATACATATGTGTATACACATACACACACACACACACACACACACACATATATATATATATATATATATATATATATATATATATATATATATATATATATATATATATATATCTGTATGCATGTGTGTATGCATGCATGTATGAAAAATAGGTAATGTGTGTGTGTGTATGCGTGTGTGTGTGTGTGTTTGTGTGTGTCTGTGTGTGTGTGTGTGAGCGAGAGAGAGAGAGAGAGAGAAAGCGAGCATGAATGACAGTAAAATTGAAAGAGAGCGCGTTAGTCAATTATATTTTATGTCTTAATCAATATGATGTTATTATTCGGCTGATCTGTTTCTTTCTACAATCCTTATTGCTATCCTTCCTCAGTTTCATTGCATTCCTTCTCCTCCGCTTTTTCGTATCCACCTCCCCCCTCCTCCTCATCATCAGTATAATCATCGTAATCTTCATCATTACCCACCCCCTCTTCCTCCTACTGCCCTGTCTTCTCTTCTGTATTTCTTGTTGCTGGCGTTATCGTTATGAGGTTTCCATCTATTAATTTTGATTTACATTTCTTGCTGAGTGTCTTCCCAACGCATAGGGTACAGAAACCCTATGTGTATATTGATAGGCAATCAAACTAAAGATACTAGATTGTTTATTATCAAAATGAAACGAATTTATGTAACAATTATAAAAAAAAAGAAGTACAATGCTTAGGTAGTAGTCGTTCTGCCATCGACATTGGTCTTCTCAATACACATGACGTATCGGTTAATCTTTTACAATTCTTGCGTGAATGGTAAGCCAGCGGTCATTCTCATATAATTTTCACTTCCTTTTTTATTAATCCTACTGCTCTTTTTGCTGAGATATTATGATCATAAGAAATAGTCATGTCGATCAATAAACAAACTTTATTGTTGTGGTTTTCATAACAATATCCGGTTTGTTAGCTTTGATGATTCTGTGAGAATGTACTGGCAAATCCCAAAGAATCTTTACATTTCCTCCATTAGTTATAACTTCAGGACAGTAATTAAACCATTTGTCGGTAGTTTTGATTTTATAATGCCAACATATTAACCAGTGTATATATTGACCAACTGTGTCACATCCGGATTTATTATCCGCTGGTGCTAAGATTAGGTAGTCCACTCTTTCAGCCTTGTCACTGGCGAATTAGCACATTGGATCTACTCCATTTTTCATTACATTGGCTTGGTGGTTCCAGGTCTATAAGATTTGATCTTGAGTAGCTAAGATGAAACCTTCACTCTCTGCCTTTAGCTCTAAGCTCCGTAGCAACAGATATATGTGCTTCTGGTCCACAACAGCTTGTTTGTTACGGACCACATATTTGCCTTGCAGAGGCTTCTACTCCTACCTATCAGCTACCTGTGCGCTTTTTTCATTTGCCATTAACTTTACCTTCTTTGCAAGAATAGTATCTGCACTTCCCTCGGGTTGTTTAGCATGGATATCATGCAAGAGATCAATAGCAAACTTGTTGCTCTTCTTTATAAGTGAATGAAGCTTCTAACGCCTTTCGTAATTTTTAAAGTGCTTTAGCATGCAATCGTTTGTTGTTTCAAAGTGTTTTGCCAGTCCAATTGCGGAGGTTTTGTAAGAGATTTCAAACTGGATGAGGCCTCCATCTCCTTCGGCTCTGGGGAGGTAAAGACGATCACGTTGTCCTTCGAGCGGTGATTACGATACCAAACTACGCCGAAATCATTTGGAACAATAGTTGAAGAAATTAAAAAGTGGCAGCCAATCAGAAAAGATCGAGTTGAGCTTCAAATACGGCTAACCCGAAGAGGAACTTACAAAGATTTCCGAGCTCTATCATCTTAAAATTGAGGAGCCCGTAAGACTTCTAGTAGAAGGAAGGCTGTCTAAGTGTTACTCACATGGTGTCACAGTACACCAGAGATGCTCCGTCCCCGTTCATAAACAACAAAACCTCATTTACTGCCCATTCCAGAGAAAAATATCATCAAAGCCAGCACGAACATCAAGAACATCAGGAAAGAGCATACACACAGACACAGACACAGACACAGACACACACACACACACACACATACACACACACACACACACACACACACACTCACACACACACACACAAACTAGCCTCCCATATACCCCTGCTGAATGATCCTCAGTTAACGAAACGAAAACGATAGAATCCAGAAAGAGGCAAATGGTCACCAGAAAGGCGCCGGTGGTTTCTCTTCATAAGACACCCATTTCCACAGCTCACCTCTTTCAAGGTACGGCAATCCTGGTTAAGAAAAGACCAAAATTAGGCACCTGCCATCTGAAATGTCGCAATGGCGCTCATTGCTCTTTACCCGTCAGGTAATATGGTCGGTGGAAATTCTACAGTTAGAATATATATAAATATCTAGATGTGGGTGTGAGCAATGACGTACTCGGAGCAACTCTAGGTGTCAACGAAGGTGAACCAGCTGGTCTGTTTCCGTTGGAACTTCAGGCCCGGTTCTGCTACCATGGATAACTTCCAGAGGTCTCTGGCCTGGCAGGGCTATCAAAAGCACTGATTGTTCGAGATAAACTCCGCAGGTACGCAAGCACTGTCAGGTGAGACTTTGCGAGATATGCGGAGATCGACGAGTCTCTTCTACGTGTACTGATTCTTTCTGAATGGTGGAATTATGTCGAACAGCTATTATGACATATGAGTCAAATCCGATTATCGGCCGAATCCATCGTGAGGATCGCCCACCACCCATCTTAACAAGGCAAGGCAGGCTGTGTTCTTCTGTCAAGTGGAAAAAGAGGTTGTGCGGTGGACGAAGCTGAAAGGATTGGAAAGAGTCAAGCTATCATCCACTTTTTAAGGTTCCACCAGGAAAGTAAATTCAGGTAGAAGAGACAACTGCTAACTCTCAGTGAATTTATGAAAAGATGGTTGTGACAAAAATAATTATAGTGAATGGCCCAGCTCTATTTATGCATTTGTAGACTGGGGAACAAGAGAAAGAGCTCGTACATTTGGTGGTTAATGTAATCGTGGATCTGAGCAGTTCTTTCATTGGCTTTCGATGGGGTTCTCTTGTCTCAGGACTGCAGTATTTATGTTATCACGCACATTGCATACTCTGTATACATTTATCGCATTTCACCGCCTTTCCCGTTACTTTCTCCTCATGCTTCATCTAAATCCACGCAGAAAGTGTTTACTGTCCTTGTAATGTACTTCACATCTATTCCCCAGGGGGCGAATAAAGGAAATCATTAATCAAGGTGACAATAATAATAATAATAATAATAATAATAATAATAATAATAATGATAATAATAATAATAATAATAATAATAATAATAATAATAATAATAATAATGTGCTCATTTTAATGGCCTACCAATGTATATAATGTGTTTCTCTGCCCTAGTTGTCAGGAAGACACTCGGTAAGAAGCAGAAACACAATTGAAAGAAACTGATAATAATAATAATAATAATAATAATAAGAAGAAGAAGAAGAAGAAGAAGAAGAAGAAGAAGAAGAAGAAGAAGAAGAAGAAGAAGAAGAAGAAGAAAAAGAAAAAGAAAAAGAAAAAGAAAAAGAAAAAGAAATAGAAAAAGAAGAAGAAGAAGAAGAAGAAGAAGAAGAAGAAGAAGAAGAAGAAGAAGAAGAAGAAGAAGAAGAAGAAGTGTCATAAGTAAGTCACCTCGGGCGTACGATTTATCATGATTTATAAGAAATATGATATATTAATTCTGCTTCCATTTATATAAAAAGATGACAGTTTCTTGATGGGTGGGCTGAATGCTTATGTCTTCGAATATATTTCTTTGAATAATTAATAAGTTTGGCGTTTTTCTTTCGCCATTCTACGATCTAAAGTGCACAATATGTGTGAATGTACGCCTGTCAGTATATGATCTAACTATCTATCTATCTATCTATCTATCTATCTATCTATCTATCTATCTATCTAT
>NC_068988.1:89263944-89265361 GCF_001194135.2 Octopus bimaculoides
TCTCTCTCTGTATATATATATATATATATATATATATATATATATATATAGCATCATAGTTTAGAAATTTACACATGCACACATACACATACACACGCTGGCACACACAGATATTGAGTAACTTTACATTAAGGAGTGAAACTTGCAATTTCCTGTGGTTTCCTAATGGTCCCGGCAGAAAAAAATGGAAAAGGCGTTATTCAGGAGGATGGTGAGAGAGATGCATTGGAACAGCCACTGTGACTCAATGGGCTCTGTCCGAATAGTGATCAGCAGGAATATGGCCCATTAACCGAAAACCGCGGAGGACTCCACTGTAACCGGCTCGACCATAAACCTGTCAGCAGGTTTTACTTGATGAATGGTTCACAATGATTCCTAACGAGCGTTCAGATATTGTACCAGTAAAATTTTCGACCTGCTGAAGGTGCGGTTGATGCCAAATTTGGACTAACGCCCAAATTACTACAATTTAACAACATGTTTCCAGTGCCTGCGCAAACCCCTATACATACAAACATACATATATACATACGTAAGTACGTGCGTCTGAGTAATGTGCATGTGTATGTGTGAGAGTGTATGTGTGTGTGAATGTGTGAGTATGCACATATCAGTGCAGGCGTGGGTGTCTGATAAGAAGTTTGTTTCCCAGTCACATGGTTCTGTGTTCAGTCCCAATACATGGCACTGTGGGAAACTGTCCTCTGTTTTAGCCTCGGGTCTACCAGAAACGTATAAATCGATTTAATATGAGTGTGCGCATCGTTATATCTCGTATCAGCGGTTGACTACCGGTGTTTCATTCTTTACATTCCCATGACATAGCAGTTCAGCAAATTAAACCGACAGGATAAGTACCAGGTATAAAAAGCCAAATGAAATTCTGTAGTCTATTCAGTTTTATATTTAAGAGATGAGGAATTATTACATTATTTACATTATATACATTTGACGGATATTTGTCCTCATCTTGTTTGTTGTTAACACGACGTTTCAGTTGATATATTCTCCAGCCTTCATCATGTGTCTTGAGGAAATTTCCAAACTGGATTCTCATTCCTAAGGTATTTTTCGGTGTTGTCGTTGTTATTATTATTATTATTATTATTATTATTATTATTATTATTATTATTATTATTATTATTATTATTATTATTATCATTATTATTATTGTTCAGTAGTCTTATTTTTATAACGTGCTTTCACTTCACTACCGAGCGCAGCTCTGTGCGCCTTGGGTATGTGCTGTGGTTTGCTGTGGTGCTCTTATGTTTACTGTATTGAAAGTGTTGTGCGTAGAATGTGTGCAGTACCCAGTAGTGCAATTTTCTGTATGTTATATATATTTGTAAGTCCTGCTGTTTTTGTTATGTATTTGTCTGAATATTTTTTTATTATACCTAAGGCACCTACT
>NC_068988.1:89267671-89268798 GCF_001194135.2 Octopus bimaculoides
TATATATATATATATATAAACAATATATACATGTATGCACACACATGCATACACACATGCATAAATGAATTCATAGAGATAAAGTGTAAAGAATGAGTGACAATAAAATAGAATAAAGAAAATAAAGGTGGAGGTCTTAGACTGCTTTCTTTTTTAATGCGTTTACCTCGAATTCACAAATATACATCCATAAGTAGGTTCGGATGCACTGAATGACGTTTACAAAAGCAAACTTAAAAATAAAATATAATATTAATAAACTGAAATTTTCGCCTTTGTCGCAGAAAGAATAGAATAACACAGAATTGCTAGCGGCTTATTGCACGCAAATACCAGATAATTTAATCACCAAAACTTTAAAATGAATAGAAAATCAATCATCCTCTTTTATTTGAAAATCTTTTCGCATTCATCGTTGACGATATCGAATATGTTTCGATGTTACTGAAATTCGTCAGAGCAGTGTAGATAACACGAACCTTCATGATAACTACAAATATGTCTTTATATATTATTACCAATGCACTCCAAGACCAAGACTTTGTTTGCCGTTAGTAATGTACATATTAAAACCATATTATAATCCTTAGTGAGGCACACTCCAATGCCGCTTGGCATTTGTTTTCGTTGTAGATATCAAAATTTCTGTTCACAGAAAAATACTTGTGTGTACTTCCTTCAATTCAACTACGTGTACACACACACACACACACAAAACAAGCAAAATCACGTTCTCGTCGCGCATACATAGTCACAAATACACACATATACTTACACACATACACACAGATACACACACTCATACACACACACACACACACACACACACAAACAAACAAAGACCTGCGCGAGAAAAAGCACAGAAACACACACATGGTTTATAATAATACTTGCTAGTGTATAATTAGAATGATGTCTTTCAGTTCTATTTTAACTTCCTTCGGAATATTGATATATGCCTCTACTATCTGTCATACTGTCAACACTTTCTTTATAGTCACTCAAAAGTATACCAAATGAAAACTTATTGATATTTCTATCAGTCGGTTGTCCATATAAACAAAGAATACATACAGACATAAGCACGTGCACACAGACTCTCACCTATAGAAAAATACAACCTCATA
>NC_068988.1:89269206-89271290 GCF_001194135.2 Octopus bimaculoides
ACATATATATATATATTTATATATATATACATATTTAAATATAGGATAAAATCTTTATAAGAATTTATCAAGTATTTAGCGTGAAAAAACCTCATAAGGGAAAAGGTTATATATATATATATATATATATATATCCTTCAACTACGGTAGAAGTTGAATAATATTCTTAAGGGCAAAATTCACCCATCGAACCATCTTTCGGAGTATGTAGCTAATTCAGCTCCTAACCAAAATGAAACCTGTTAATATTTTTGAAGAGTACGTGTTCCTAGCTACATTTTGGTATAACGAAATTGAGATTTAATCCAGTAGAAATCAGTTTACACCAAAATTTGTAGCAACGTTATAGAAGAGTAAGTAACGCCACAAATCAAACTTAGATATAAATAATTTTTTTTATTTTAAAAGTAAATTATATCTATCTTAGCTTCAATGATAAAACGAAGCATTAATAAGTCCATAAATTTGGCCACATGCAACAATTGTGAGTTAAAATATCATGAAAAATATATAAGGCAAAAAACTGGGTTTAAGTATAGTTAACTTATTTTATTTTAACATCAAATTATATTTTATGTAAATTTAAATGATTGAGCTCAATTCGAAGAATTTCGCGATATCAATCTCATGCCATGAAGTTTTAAAAGAAAACAATTATGACTGTTTGTTTCTCAAATTTGAAGGTCATAATATAGTTCTATTCTATTTTATAAATATAGTTCTATAAGGGGACTTATAATATGTCACCGGCGTCATTGAGGTAACGAAAGAGTTATCAACGACACTGCTAAATGACCCATTTGACACAATATTATTTAGCACAATAAAAAAACATGGATTACATGGAAAAATGCGAGGTAGGGAAATAATATTCTTAAGATTATAAACCTGGAAAATTACAGGAGAGGTTATTACACCTGGAAAAGTGCGGGAGAACTTATTACATCTGGTCAAGTACAGATCAAGAAAAGTTTTACTTAAAATAGTGCAGGTATGGATGAAATTTGAATATTAAAATTTGTGTGATCTTAATTTACAAAGTAAAATTATAATTAAAAAAAGGTAACAGCATTTTGTTAAAATATTTATACACTAGAATACTTAAAACATAAGTGCCGGAAGTACCATTATAGCTAAAGTTTTATGCAAAGTAGAATAGTATATATGGTAGGCAAATTCATTATGTAAAACATAGGCATTGGGTCAAGACAAAAATTGTGAAGACTTGGCAATAACTTAGGCAATAACTCAAGCAGATTTTACTGTAAATTTGTTATTATAGGTAGATTTTATTGTAATATATAACTGATTTTTGTATTATTCTTTTCATTGCACGAAATAATTATGTACTACTATTATTTTTATTACCTATTTTCAAATTTCTAATTCTTAATTAATAGTTAAAAATATGAATTATTTAAAGTGCAGAAAGTATTTTGAGTTATTTTTTTAAATTTTTAATTGAAGTAACAAGTACTAACACATAGAAGTAATAAGCTGTACTAAAATTTTTCGTTGTTAGAAAACATAATATTTTCTAA
The DNA here is from genome assembly GCF_001194135.2 of Octopus bimaculoides. Taxonomy (NCBI): domain Eukaryota; kingdom Metazoa; phylum Mollusca; class Cephalopoda; order Octopoda; family Octopodidae; genus Octopus; species Octopus bimaculoides. The sequence continues at coordinate 89,270,748 of NC_068988.1, forward strand.
ATCTAAATATTTTATTTGAAATTTATCCTCAGCTGCAGTATTTTAAGTAAAAGGTTTCGTGTTCTGTTCTTTACCAGATGTAATAACTTGTCCTGTACTTTTGCAAGTGAAATAAATTGTCCTGTACTTTTCCAGGTTTATAATCTTAAGAATGTTATTTCTCTTGCTCGCATGACAACAAAAGAATGAATGAGACCTCGATATTATGTAAATAGATGAATTTGTCTGTAAATATAATATGTGACCATTAGTTGGTTGTCTTAATAAAACTCAGATTTCCGGATGCCGGAGCAGACTTTAGCCACGGCATCCGAAACACTGAGTTTTATTAAGACAACCAACAAATTGTCATATATACGACGGGCTTCTTTAAGTTTCCGTCTACCAAATCCACTGGCAAGGCTTTGGTCAAACCGAGGCTGTAGTAGAAGACACTGGCCCAAGTTGTCACGCAGTGGGACTGAACCTACAACTATGTAGTTGGGAAGCAAGTTTTTTAACACACAGCTATTCCAACGCTTATATATATATATATATATATAT
>NC_068988.1:89271812-89274672 GCF_001194135.2 Octopus bimaculoides
TATATGTATATATATGTATGTATGTATGTATGTATGTATGTATATGTATATATGTATGTATATATACATACATACATATATACATATATGTGTTCTTGTTCGTGCATTTCTGTTTAATATATCAAATCATTTATTTTTCGTATTTTTTATTTCGAATTCTTATATTTCCCAATCATTTTCTTTCATTTTACGAATACTTTTGCGAATAAAGTTATGTTACGTAGCTTATTAACTACGGCGCAGCGAAGGCAAAGTGTATATCTTGCCACTATGCACAGTGCCCAATCCAGCATCTCTTTTACAGTAACATACCCCCAATGTACTTTTCCTATCACTCACAAAATACCAACCTTCTGAATCTGCATACATTGAACATCCCTCTCTACGCTACTGTTGATAAGGATATATTAATTGTAATAAACACAATATATTTTGGATTTCTATGTGTAATTTGGAGTATGATTTCGTCTGTGTTAAACAAGGTAGATAATTCATTGAATTATTGTATGTATATGTCGTGTGTGGCGATGAAAAATTTCATGTCGACTTAGATAGCGCTTAATGCAATCGCTTTGCATTCACCTTTCTGACTGGCAGACGATACCAATGGTATTTCATATTTTCATATTTTTATCTGCGCTGTGCTCTCATTCACTATTCACACTTTTATTTCTTCTCTAATCTTGGGAATTATTTCTAAATTTTTGTAATTAATATAATTTCATTTTTGTTGCCAAACACAAGTGTATATGAAGCAAAATACATCATCTGATTTGGCTTACAACAAAAACCATTTGGCATACACACGCAAAGATACATACACACGACCCTCCGCGCGCGCGCACACACACACGCACACAAACGCACACGTGCGCACTCTCTTTCTCTCTCACTCTCTCTCACATACACACACACACACTGACGTATATATATAGTCAGTCCAAACAAGAACAAGCAAGAAAAAACAACGCGAGGACGTGGTACAAGTATATATATATATATATATATATATATATATAGATATAGATATATATATATGTGTGTGTGTGTGTGGGTGTGTGTATAAATAAAATAAATCTCTCTCTCTCTCTGTCTCTCTCTCTCTCTCTCTCTCTGTCTCTCTCTCTCTCTCTATATATATATATATATATAGTTATATATTATATAGGCTAAATAGGAATCCTAAACATCATAAAACACGCTCGCTCGCTGTCTCTCCCTCCCTCTCCTTCACACTCTCCTCTCTCTGTATTCCTCTGTCTCCCTCTGTCTCTCTCTCTTTCTCTTTCACTTTCTCTTTCGCTCACTCTGACAGATTCACGTTATTATAGTGTTCTAATATTTACAATGTGTATACAAACGTAGTGTAGAACAATATGTAATGAGTCATCACAGAAACAATTTCCTCTAAGTGGCTTTGGTTTCAAAGACACAGTGACTCTCTCAGAACGCCGGTGGATTCATATCTAATCGGGTCGTTTCAATGATAAATAGCGTGATTCAATCCTCAAGATGTTTTGTTTTGTTTGGAGAGACCACCGGGGGCAGCAGTATTCGAGGTGTGGCCCGTACAAAGGAGGAGAAAAGTGGAATGACGACACCTTGTTCTCTGGACCGGAAGGTTCTTAAGATCCAGCAGCTCATCCTACGGGCTATAATGACCTTTCTTTTGATGTGGGCTCTCCAATTGAGATTGTTGTCAACAATTACACCCAGATCTCTGATATTATTGGATGCCGTGAGCGGTTCCCCTGAAGGAAGAGAGTATGGCTGTTTTAGTATAGAGTTTCTTCCAAAATGCATCAGCTCAAATTTCCCTCGTTTAGTTTCATTTTGTTTTTATCTGCCCATTGACTCAGCATATAGGTCTGACCAGAGTTGAGTTCGGTCTTCTTCTTCATTGATGATTTGGTGGAGCTTAGTGTCATCAGCAAAGATTTTCACTTTGCAGTGATTTACGACGCTGGAAACGTCATTTATGTAAATTATAAAGAGGAGTGAGCCCAAGATATCCCCCTGAGGGACACCACTGGTGACTCTTGCTGGCCTTGAGTGGACTCCATCGACCACAACTTCTTGTGTTCTATTCTCCAGGGAATACTTAATCCAATGTAAAAATTTTCCACGGATTCCAACATTTGCCAATTTTGTGAGTAAGATATTATGGTCAACTCTGTCGAACGCTTTACTGAAGTCAAGATATATGACATTAGCATTCGAACCTGTTCCCAAGGCTTTAACTATATCTTCAATGTGGTGTAAGATCTGTGTTAGACAGTCCCTGTCGCAGCGAAAGCCGTGCTGGTTTGAATTTAGGAGTTTGTGGGTCTCCAGGAAGTCAGCTATCCTTGATCTTATCACTCTTTCAAATACTTTAATGATGTGGGAGATGAGTGAGATTGGACGATAGTTATCTGCGAGAGATCTGTTTTCCTGTTTGAAAACCGGGATAACAGACTGGGATAGCAGCTGTTTCGGTATATAACCTGAGTTTAATGAATCTCTCCAGAGGTTGGTCCGAGGGACTGCAAATTGATGTCTACATTCCTTCAGGAGACTTGCGGAGAATCTATCAGGGCCTACAGCAGAATAGTATTTGACCTCATATATTGTGCTATGATGTCTGAAGCAGTGAAGGTTATGTCCGAGATTCTATGTTCGGAATCAACTTCGTTCGCCTCCCTTACATCGATATCAGTGGAATCACTAAAGACAGAGCAGTATTGTTTCTGCAGTATTTCTGCCATTTCTTTAGCATCGTGTCGGGGAATGTCGTTATAATCGATCAATGGCCCAATGAGTGAGACAGTGGTTTTATTCTTATTTGCATAAGAATAAAACTCTTTTGGGTTCTGTTTGA
>NC_068988.1:89275057-89280057 GCF_001194135.2 Octopus bimaculoides
ACACACACACACACACACACACACACACACACATATATATATATATATATATATATATATATATATATATATATGTAAGGAATGGGTGTTGAGATACTACGATGATGAATGTTTCCCTAGCAAGGGTTTGTGGAGATAGTACATCATATAATTTGGCATGGAACGCACGTGATATTATATAATATAATGTTTATATCAAATGCCGATTCAACTAACACACTGTTAGAAGATTTTTATGTAACATGTTAGCGACGAAAAATTAGCACCTTATCCATATGTTTAAGTGTATATATGTACATTTATATGTGTATATACAATACACAACCAGATTTATATAATTATGTGCATATAATTGTGTGTCCACGCATTATTTGCAAACACTCTTGCATCTTCTACGTTTCGCTCCTTCTCAGATTATTTTGACAACTTCTAGGAGAAAATACGAATTAGATCCTGTAAAATTTCAAATCGAAAATACACAAAAACAAAAATACTGCATACAGAATATAAATGGTTCATTTCACCTTACATTATTTTCGGCATTGATAATTTATTACTTTCAGAAACAAGCTTAATGCAATACAAAATGCATCCATTCTTTACTTATTAAAATCCACAAAATCTGTAATTTATCATTGTTGATAAAACATATTCTCCGAGGAATATATTGAAATCAGTGAATTTCTTTTATTCCTCCCCATATTAATTCTGTTCCATATCACTCTTTCTTTCTTTCTTTCTTTTTGTTTCTCAATTTAATCCGCATTTCCTAATCTTTCAATTCTACTTCATTATTCGTATCTGCTATTTCTTACACAACAAAATACTCACACTTATTTCCTTCCTCTATATTACTTTATCCCTTCTATCTCACACACACACACACACACACACTCTCTCTCTCTCTCTCTCTCTCTCTCTCTCTCTCTCTCTCTCTCTCTCTCTCTCTCTCTCTCTCTCTCTCTCTCTCCCTCTCATTCACTCACTTAATCATGCAAACACTAAACAAATCTCCTTCATTCTCTTTAAAACATAATTCTTTTTGCTAGAAATTACAAGTGTCTCATAATACACAGTTTCACTGAATATCGTGTCTTCTCTAAAAGTTTCTAAAATCTACATATTTTTCAATACGTTTTGCAACTTCTTCTTCAATTTCGCCATCTTCTTCTTCTTCTTCTTCTTCTTCTTCTTCTTCTTCTTCTTCTTCTTCTTCTTATTATTATTATTATTATTATTATTATTATTATTATTATTATTATTATTATTATTATTATTCAGTAGTTTTATTTCTATAGTGTGCTTTCAATTCACTACCGAGCGCAGCTCTGTGTGCCTTGTGTATGTGCTGTGGTTTGCTGTGATGCTCTTATGGTTACTGTATTGAAAGTGTTTTGCGTATTATCATCATCATCATCATCATCATCATTATTATTATTATTATTATTATTATTATTACTATCGTGTCGGTGAATATATCCCTTCTTAGCTAAGACTGGGCAGCCAGAGACAATATGAGTTATTGTTTCTTGTCCATCTCCATATATTCTGCAGTTACTTATTATGTTTCTTTTCATTATATGTTTTTAGTAGTTTCTGATGGGGAGGCTTTGGTCTTGTGCTGCAATTAAAAATCCTTCAGTCAACAAAAACAAATATAATTGGAGTGAGAAAAGAAAATATCCATGGTAAAAAAAAAGAAGAATACAGGCGGAGTTATATATGCTCTGGAAGGATATTCCTCTGCTAGACTGGAAAGAAAAAGGGGAGCTTAAAAGCGAACAAAAATACAGGACGTTGAACCGGAAGTATAATATCGGAACAAAGTGCCTGAAAGTGGTAATGGAGGACCTGAAACAGTGCCTCATTGCTAAGGAAGTAAAGATGGTAAGATACGACCAAAAATTGAAGGGATACCAGCAGAATAGGTTATTCAGAGTAGACCAGAAGCGATTCTACAAAGAAATAAATGGAGAGTGTACAGATGACAAGTTGATATTAGATAACATTGAAAGCAATGATTTTGGAGTTACATGTAAAGCAAAGACGAGGACCACAAGAAGGATGCTGAATGGTTGCAAGAACTGAAACAAACAGTAGTCTGTCCAAAACAGGCAGAACTAGTCACTTCAGTTGGGGAATGAAGGAAATCAGTCAAAAATGGGCAACTTGAAGACCAGGAGGAGTTCAAGGTTACTGTATCAAAAGATTTGGTGAACGTCATACACGAATAGCTGTATAAATCAACACCTTGTTATATACCGACCAAGTAACACCAGACTGGTTCACAATGGGTACGACAGTGATGTGCTTCAAAAACATCGAAAAAGGCAACACGGCAGAAAATGACAGGCCGATATCTTGCTTGCCACTTACGTGAAAATTATAGACTGGAATACTCGCAGAGTCAATGTACGGACATCTGGAAAAAAAGGAATCCTGCCACATGAGCAGAATGGTTGCAAGCGTAAGTGCCGTGGCATCAAGGATTAGCCCCTGGTAGGCAAAACTGTACTTAGAGACTGTAAGAGGAGAAAAACTAACTTAGCCATGTCATGGATCGATTATCGTAAGGCGTACGATATGATTCCACATTCTTGGATTATGGACTGCATTTGATATAGCATCGAATGTTGAGCAATTGCTTGGAAAAAGTATGGCGAAGTAGAGGACGGAACTGACAGCATATGGAAGAAGTTTAAGAAGAATATACATCAGGAGAGACAACTTCCCAGGGGATTGCCTTCGCCACTGATCTTTGTCCTGTGCATGATACCACTAACAGTGCTTCTGAGGAAAGCAAAAGCTGGGTATGTATACAAAAGGCGCCAACAAAGAGTCAACCACTTGTTATTCACGGATGACCTCAAATTTTATGGTAAAAGTAAATCTTAAGTCAGTCCCCTCGTTGATACGATGTATACTTTTCGCGCTGTTATCAGAATGGAGTTCGGACTGAAAAGGTGTGGTGTGTTAGTCTTGAAGGTAGGCAACATCAAAAGTATGGACGGACTAGCGATACCGTCAGGGGAGGTTATGAAGCAGTTAGAAGAGACGGTCTATAAGCACTTGGAGATTTTGGAAATGGATAAATTGATGGAGAAAGGAATGACAGAAAAGTTTAAGGTGAGGTAATTACGCAGACTGTAACCGATCCTTCAGTCGAAATTAAACGGACGGAATAAGACTGAAGCTCTCAATAACTGGGCAGTTTCACTACTTAGATGTGGAGTAGGGGTAATCACATGGAGAGTAGACGTGTCGTTACAACTTGTAGTGGTTTTGGGCAAGACTTATGACATTCGTCCGTGATATGGAGAACGGTTTCGTCCACTCTTTAACAGTTGCGGCACAGTAGAGACCCTTGATCATTCCCAAGGTTGACCCACCAATGCGTGGCAAAGCTTGGCCTTGCGCTGCCAGTATTATGTTCTCAGTCTCTTCTTTCAGGGATCCTTTCTTCAACCAATACCACCTATGTTTTCCAACATAGTTTGTAGCTACATTATTATTACTATAACAATACTATTACTACTACTACTACTACTACTACTACTACTACTACTACTACTACTAATAATAATAATAATAATAATAATAATAATAATAATAATAATAATAATAATTATTATTATTATTATTATTATTATTATTATTATTATTATTATTATTATTAATATTATTAAAGCGGCGAGTTGGCAGAATCTTTAGCTCGCCAGAGGATATGCATAGCGGTATTTCGCCCGTCGCTACGTTCTGAGTTCAAATTCCACAGAGGTCGACTTTGCTTTTGAACTTTTGGGGTCGATAAATCAAGTACCAGCTGTGTATTGGAGCTCTATCTGAGTGACTGGCCCGTGCCCCAAATTTAAGGCTTTGTGCCTATAGTAAAAAGAATTATTATTATTATTATTATTATTGTTGTAGTTGTGATTGTTGTTGTAATTGCTGTGCTGCTGCTGCTACTACTAATACTACTACTACTACTACTACTACTACTACTACTACTACTAATACTACTACTACTACTACTACTACCACTACTGCTGCTGCTACTACTACTACTTCTATCAGTACCAGTAGTTCCATTATTACTTGGAATATTTTTAATAATATTCATTTTGTTCTAAATAAAACTACATCATTGAAATTTATCAGTTCCAGCTCTCAGTAAAATGAAATAAATACTTTTGTAAATTATGCCTTAATTTAGTTTAAACCATTTCTTAATCCTCATCTTATTCTACGTTTTGGTAATTTGGCCTGTATTCATGTTCCGATGTTTTCTAATCCATTCCTTTAATTTCTATTTTTAAGTTTTCGTATGCATATTATTTGTTTTCTTATCGTCTACTATTTTATTCTCCGTCTACTACAATTACATCTTCTCCTCCTTCTTTTTATTCTTCTCCTTGTTCTTTTCCCTTCTTACTCTTTATTTTCTCATCCTCATTTCTCTTCTTCAACTTCTCCTTTTCTTTTTTCTCTCCTTATTCCTTATGGCAGAATCCTTCGGAAGGTTAATAGCTTTTCGTTCGTCTTTACATTCTAAGTTCAAATTCCACCAGCGTCGATTTTGAATTCCATCTTTTCTGAGTCTAATAAATAATTACTAGTTGAGCGCTAGGCTTAATGTAATCGACCGTCACCCTCCTGCGTAATTACTGACCTTGTGCCAACATTTAAGAAATCTATTACAGCCCAGAAAGGCAGCAGAACTGTTAAAGTGTCGAAAAAGAAATAAAATAAAACTTTGATAGTATTCAATTTTTTCTTAAATGCCCAAGTATACATATGAATATTTTCTCTACATTGGAAAAGTTCGTTAAGACTTAAATAAACTTTGACGAAATTATACAAAGCCTTTCTGGGATTATTTAAGCAATGATTTTTTTTCTGTTTTTAACATTTGAATGTAGGGTACAAATAGCCAGTCTTTTCGCACGGGAAGCAAAAAGAGAAACGAAAGAATTACAATATGTTGATCAAATAGCTTATTA
>NC_068988.1:89285057-89291224 GCF_001194135.2 Octopus bimaculoides
CGGACTTGTCACTCAAATCCTCCACCTTTTTCTCTTACTGTCTTTCTTTTCTGTATTTACCGTCACTTTTTTCTGCTCGACTTGATGGTGTATCCTATGTGATTCTAATAGCGCAGTTGAATTGCAATCTTTACTATAGCCAGGGTAAGTACGTTGACACGTTCACACTCACGAACAGAGAGACAGGCACATATGTATGGTCCTCAGAAGCGCGTATATACAGCAATACTTGACACATGGAAACACAGAAATATAAACGCATATTCTCTCTCTGTCCCTCCTTCTCTCTCACTGTCTCTCAGTCTCTATATGTGTGTGTGTGTGTGTGTGTGAGTATGTGTGTGTATGTGTGTGTGTGTGTGTGTGTGTGTGTAGATACGCACACTCATGTATAAAACCTTTTACTCCTTTCATTCATTGGAATTTCGCCAAAATGTGCTGACTTACACTTCGGTTGTATATAAAGGCATGCATGAATACCTAAACGTATAAAACGATGCATGCATATATAAATACATATTATTATATACATTCATATTTTTTTATTCTATTATATGTTTCACTCATTTAATTGGTCCATGCTGCTATGTTGATTAAAAATATAGCATCATACCGATTAGATTTAGGAAAACATTTGTCCACAACCGCAAAAAAGTTTGTAGTGATCTTGATTGAAACATGTATGAGCGAATGTTCTCGCGCCATGCTGTTTGTCTGTTCGTTTCTCTTTTTGCCATCTGTGATTTTATTTTTGATCTCCGATATAAAGTAAGGTACTTCCTCCGTCTGGTTACTTTTCTCTCTACAAAACAGAAAGTTACATTGCAGAACAGTCATTTTAACGAGTTGCATTTATTTATCACCCGACGAGATACATCTGCACCACCGGATGCTCCTGAACCAGTTGTTGAGTGTCCCACACAAGAGGAATCGTTGGTAGATATGTCGAAACAATTGTGATTAATAATAAATTCTCGTATATTCCATTTTCCGTCTTTCATTTGCCATATATATATATATATATATATACTCTTTTACTCTCTCCTTTACATTTTTCAGTCATTTGTCTGCGCCCATGCTGGAGGACAAGCTTTAGTCGACCAAATCCACCCCAGGACTTATTCTTTGTAAGCCTAGTACTTATTCTATCGTTCTCTTTTTCCGAAACGCTAATTAAAACGAGCAGTAAACACACCAGCATCAGTTGTCAGGCGATGTTAGGGGGACAAACACAGACACACAAACACACAGTATATAGTTTTTAGTTAAATCATTTCATTGCACTCTTCCAATCCCTTCAGTAACTTGTCTCTCCACTTCCATTTATTTTGAATGTATGATTTGGCGTTGTTTTGGAATTTTTCGGTATGAGCATGTTAGTGTGTGCAAGCTTGTATGTGTACACGCTCGTATGTGTGCACGCAATTATGTGTTCGTGCTTATATGTAAGTATGTGGGTCCATATGTGTGTTTGTAACAATTTCGTTCATATCAGATAAGATAGAAACTTTGGACTTGGTTTTGGTTTCTATTCTGTTATTTTTTGTTTCCTACGTAAATGCATCGTTTTTTTTTACATTCACGTTCTGTATTATAACATACATATATTATATTATGTTATATATATATATATAATGTAGGTATGTATATATATGTTTATATATAAATATATTTTTCTTGTAACATTTAATTCAAGGTAATAAATACCTACAAATGCATATGTATATAATAATAAAAACAAGCGAATAAATTATACAGTATCCCTACAACCCCTTCCCTAAGTGATCTTACAGAATTGTAACATCTTATAGTACGGTGAATATGAAATGCAGCATCAATAAGAGACTATAATACTCAACAAAGCCCCTCTCAAATCTCCTGATTGCACTGTGTTGCCGCTAGATATTGTTGTACATCGACTACGATTATAGCGATATCGCATGATCCATTTGCTAGCGTTTATTGTTAATTCACAAATGTTGAAGTTCTCTTTAACTTTCCGTGTTGAAGTTCCACAATTGTTTACGTTCTGATTTGTGTTTTACCATATGACAATTAATTGTGGTGTGCTTTTCTTTGATATGCCCCGAGCATAATTGTCAGTCCTTGATCAATTCACACACACACACACACACACACACACACACACACACACACACACACACACACACACATATATATATATATATATATATATATATATATATGTATATATATATATATATATGTGTGTATGTATATAAATCTATCTATCTATTTATCTCTCTCTCTTTATATATATATAAATACACACACACACACACACACACACACACTCACCCCCCCCACACACACATATATATATATATATATATATATACAAATACATATATATACAGATATATATTATACATATATACATGTATATATAGATATGTATATATGTGTGTATATGTGTATATGTATACATACACACAACCCCACCGCATGCAATATACATATACATGATAGATATGGATATATATATAGACGTCGAAATAGAGAAACACATAAGAACCAGCAAAGTATATATCTACGATAGGAAAAATACGTTTTTGATATGTTCCTGCATGCTGTGTGCGTTTGAGTTTTAATGCTTTGTCTCCTGTTGGAATATCTTCAATGCTAATCTGTAACTATTGGTCACTGTAGGCCTCTTTTAAAACATCTGAAGAAAATGAATTGGCCTGTGTAAGCTGCGTATGTCGTAACTCTGCCAGAGGGCAAATGTTCTTTCATGTTCTTCAACACGAAAATCCTGGTTGTATTCAACAATATGTCGAAATGTGAATCACTCTTTCTTCAAGACTAACGTCACGGGTATATAATTCTATATTGGTGTTCTGCAAACGATTGCTTTAAAATATGGTTTTGAAACGGAGAAATTACTATTACAAATGAAGTTGCCCTAATATTTACAGCAACGAATATATCGCACTAATAATGGAAATATTCTTTTGACTAAAGAAATATGCATGGAGAACATTAGAAATAAGGAAGTATGTTGAGATAAATATTACATTTATAGGAAAGTACAACTAAACGAAAAAACATTCAGAAATGCAATGAATATATTTTATTTCTTCGCCGTCGGAAAATGAGATAATGACCAGAAGATACACGATGTGAGGAACTCTGTCCTTTTGTTGTAGCCTATATCTGCTGCTGGAAAACTACACTTCTTGTCACATACCTAATGTTTTTCGGTTTATTTTGTTATGTGCAGCTGTTGATCCTGTAGCAATCAGGTACACTTGAAGTTGTACAAAGTAAACGGTGTGGCAAATGTGATATAAAATAAAAAGAATAACAATGTAAAAAATAACAAAATACCTAATGACATTTTATATAGTACTCTAAGAAATATTTTTAGTTATTCGCTTCTTAAACAAGATACCAATGCTATATTTTTTCCTCGACAAGAACTAAAACAAATTTGCACCCAGCGTCATTTGGACATCGTACATAAAATACATTTCTTCTGAATACGTCTAACGAATATATTCCACGCTCTATCGATAGCAGTACTTTACTGCTCTAAGAAGAATATTGAATACATTATGTATTCTATTATTCTTAATTCAGTCCGGATATGTGATTTATTTGTATCTCTTCATTTTCTGTATGTTTATATCCCATCCTGGGTTTATGTATGTTTGTGAGTATAGATGCGTCAGAGGAGGAAGAAAAAGTGAACGATAGATAGATAGATAGATATATAGATAGATAGATGGATAGAGAGGGAGACAGATAGATGGAGAGATAGACAGATACATACATACATATATATATATATATGTGTGTGTGTGTGTGTGTGTGTGTGTGTGTGTGTGTGTGTGTGTGTGTGTGTGTGTGTGTGTGTGTGTGTGTGTGTGTGTGTGTGTGTGTGTGTGTGTGTGTGTGTGTGTGTGTGGCTGCGTGTATGTGTCAAGTAGAGAATAAATACATTGTTTTTGTGGTGAGTGCAGTAATAAATGTCTTGGTGTAACAGCAGAGGACGTCAACTAGTGCTTAACCTTACTCGCCGGATATTCGCAATTGGGTGGATGTTTATATGACTTGTACTCTACTAGAATATTTAATATTAGTACATATTGCCAATTCATCACACTCATTTAAAACCTGGACTGGATCTTTGTTTTATCGATTTCTGTGTAATAAGTGTGAAAATTGATGTAAGTAACGTTTGAAATCTCAAAGTAAATCCTAGAACATATACCGGAAGGTATATTTACCAGAACTTGTTATCCTTCTGTCGTTTACCGTTCTGTTATCCTTGGAAACTGAGCATTGCAAATAATTACAGAAGAAAGAAATGAAATATTCCGGCTTTAAAGAAGCAATGAATAACACTGTGTACGCAGTACCCGCAGCAACGTGAACCGTTAAACAGAAATAAGAGATAATACTAGGAAATTTTCAACAGATGTTGTTCGTAAATATAAACCAAAACTGAGATAATTTATAAGAGTATGTATATAGCTTAGTGATTGACACCCAAGATAGGAACACAAATATATGAACCGAGAAAATCAAACACAAAAACTTATATTCTCAACGAAAATATTTTAATATCATTAAATAAATATTTCAAAGTGAAACATAAAAGGTGGAAAATACAGAGATTTAAGAAATGGATGCAATTATTCAAAGAGGAAAAAAAGTAGTTCGTGAGAATAATGGGTGCTTATATTGGAAATAAATAGCAATAGAAGACGAGGGTGTGGCAAGTAAAGAAAATGTAGACGTATGAAAATATTACTGGAAAACAGTACGGAAAAGAAATGAATTCACACTATCATAAAAGAAATGTTAAATAAAACGAAATTGCAAGAACGAGAATATATCATTGCAGAAAATATAATGGAAGCCACGAGGTGAAAAGAGGGGAGTATTCATGTGTATTAGATAAAATCTAAAATATTTGGCTCGTATTAATGTATTACTATAAAGAAGTAGAAATTGTAAGATTAAAATAATTTATTTACTTATTTTGCCTAACTCCTTCATCGTAATATATTTGCAGTCGTTTCTAAATATATAATTATTTTTTTGTTTCCATTTTATTAATTTTACGTAGTATTGCTTCTATATTTCAGTACATTTGATATAATCAGACCCGGTAAAACATGGTAATACAACTAGATAATGTTAACCTTGTATGCTTGTCTATTTAACAAACTGGCCGAACTCAATTAAATTTTCTGGCCAACTTATTCAGAGCAGTAAACAGGAATGGAGGCAAAGGTAAGAGACCTCAAACCAATAGGATCTCGGCCAAACAAATGTTGCCAGAAAATTAAAAGAAAAAAATGGGGAAATAAATATAAAAGAATATATACAAAAACAAATTATAAGTGAACAGCAAAAATCAATCTATTTCCGCCATATTGGAGAGAGAGTTGAACGAGTAACATGGCTTTTTCAGATTAGTGATTAAGAGCAACATATATCAGACAAACGCTATTTTCGTTGCTTATTTCATTGTGATGTCCGTTGTGTGAGGAAAAAATGTAAAATCAAAATAAAAATAGAAATGATTTGTTAACAAACACGAAAGGTAATTTGTAAGACTTGCATTTGTTTCTTACTAGAATTAATTTGGTAATTATTCTTGCAGGTCAAAATGGCAAACAGAATGAAATGAAAGAAAAACAGTATATGTTGGCGACTAAAGTGCTCTAGGAGGTTACGTTATTTACTTGTGTAAGATTATTTGCTTCTTTAATGGTAATAGACTTATGTGGCCTGATTCATTTTAAACCAGATTGGCAAACAAATGGTCACTGGTACGTGGTCTAAACATTGTGAGGCAAAGCAATTTATGTATAAAATTTGATCTGCCAGGATACATTAGTACTTTGTGTTCAATGAATATATATTACGAATGCACGTGTAAAGATGCACACACACATATACACACACACCAAATATAGACACGTGTATAGCCATGCATACATTATTACACATATGTGCGTGCATATGATTATTCATATGCATCTGTCAAACTAATTACACCGTGTTGTTCCTTCAAACTGTCTCTGTTCTCTATTTTTAGTAAATTTGCACTATATATATATATATATATATATATATATATATATATATATACATAAACACGTATACATACATACATACATATATATATA
>NC_068988.1:89295023-89297144 GCF_001194135.2 Octopus bimaculoides
ATATATACACACAAACACACACACACACACACATATATATATATATATACGTGCGTTTCAGGTGTGCATAATATAAAATATGAAGTGCAATTACACTAGGCAACAACGAAAATACATCACTGTCTGCTACTCAGAAAAATGGCGATGTACTAAATTAAGCCGAGTACGGTGGTTCTGAATCTGAACTCAGAATTGCTGTAGCACGTCAGGATTTTGACCTATGCGCATAATTATACATTAATACTATATTAGTTCAAGATAAATAATTATTATAATAGTATATTAGTACTGTATATAGTAAATTTATGTTCAAGGCAAATAGTACAGTAATATACACAGTGTATACTTATGTTAAGGGAATACTCTCTTCATTCTTGATATGATACGATCAGAAATGTTTGAGACCCTTGCACTAGCGCTTATAGTTCGTGCTGGTCTCCCGTTGTAGGAACCAGCAGTAGGCACCCATCATATGTGGATTAAACCTGCCTTGATACCTTATTTCCATCTCAGATATGTTTAGGACTAACGGCGATAAGATTCGTTGGAAACAAATTGAAATAAAAATGCAAGAAGTGCATTTTAAAAGACATTCTGGATCCGATTCTTTCATACGCTGTTGTTTATTAAATCAGCATAGTTTTGAGCTCTATGATTTCCAAGGAAGTTCTGTACAACTAATACGAATGAATCCCATGCTGTCAGTTCAACTAGATTCAGTTTACCTCTGAAGTTGCTATCAGGCCTCAGTTCTCTGATCTTGAATTCAATGAAAATGCCTGCATTTACTTTTGCGTTACATTTACCTGCACCAAATAATACTTTTAACTACTGGAAATCGCAACCATCGTGTGCCAGTGCTTTTACGAAGTTTTTAGTGAGGCCGAGTTTGATGTGAAGGGATGGAAGATCTTTTGCGGGTCTACCAATGGCATATACTGCATATTGTACCGACCAACTATGCGCTCATCTCTTTTAGGCCAATCTTTTACAATGTAATGATTGCTGTCATCAAGGCTTTTCCAAACAAACAAGAAGCGTTGCTAAACTAAATAATGTACTTTCTCTTTGTTTGTTTTATTGCTGCTATTTCTTTAATTTTGAATTAAGAACTCTTTCATTTCAGCAAATTTTTTAATGCAGCCAATGTCTAGCCGAAAATGTAGTTATAATCCTGCCCAGGCGCATAACTCAAAATCTTGGTATGCTTGAACATGTCTGTGTGCGGATTCGCAATCAGCATGCTCCATTTAATCGAAAACACATGCGTTTATCCCAGTAGCAAAATCTTTGTTCTTCAGCTGTGAGGAGCGTGGATTGTTCCCATAATTGCCGTTACTACCTGACCCTTTCTGATCCGAAACGCTAGCATGTGTCAGGCTCCCATGTATAGGCTAAATAAAGTTACCAAAGGTACAGTAAGCTTCCATTATTTTTGACACAACCCTGAAGAATGTGGTTTTTCTGGGTGAAATGCACAAACACACACACAAGCACACACACACGAATACTCACAGACACAGACACGCACAGACACACATATATGTAAGGCAGATAGATAGATACATATATACATACATACATGCATACATACAAATACACATACGTAAATATCGAACAATGACAAAGAGCGCGCAACACTGCATTGGTGGATAAAGATTCTTATTATACAAATAAATATACAACTGCATATATTCAGATGATAATCCCAAACGTCGTGAATGCATGTTATTAAATGCTTTTAGGCTGCAATATTTCGTCCAGGAAAGTGTTAAAATCACTATATATTTCATTGCTAGGCGAAACGAAATAATCCGGAGTTGAACGAGAGCCAGAATGACAGATATCGATATTACGCTGTTATTTTAAAGCGCATCCGAACCCTATACTTGATTTACTCTCGGAACGAACTCATAACGCTGACTTGACGCATACACAAATAGCGTAAAATCTATCCCTGAATATGCACCAGCACCTCAAAAGTAAATTAGAATATAAATTTTGAATTAAAAACAAATCTGTAAGAAAAACATTATCGATGTCACATATCTTTGCTTGCATGTGGTTAGATGCATTTAGGGTGAGGTATATATATATATATATATATATATATATATATAT
>NC_068988.1:89297321-89316524 GCF_001194135.2 Octopus bimaculoides
ACACACACACACACACATATATATAAATGTATATGTATGCTTTTATGTACATACATATATGTTTTCACAAACATATTTTGCCATAAGTCAATTTATGTACACATCTATGTAAACAGATGTTGGCTTTTATGTTGTATAAAACTTGAAAAAAGAATATTAGAAAAACAAAAACAAGCAATGCTCGAATGGCCGCTGGTTATATCTGCATGGCACGTATCCAAATGTGTGATATAGGATTTGTAACGGTGGTGTTGATGGTAGTGATGATGAATGTTTTGATGTTTGTTATATTGTTCATAATGGCTGTGGTAATCTGAAAAACAGATAGATACCTCAACCAAAATAGCCCAAAAATATGGTAGGGACATCGATATTGAATTTGGGATTGAAAGAGGGTTCAACCATGGTCACTCCTGATGGTAACCGCAATCCTCTTCCCTCTTTCAATCCTAAATTCAATATCGATGTCCCTACCACGTTTTTGGACTATTTTGGTTGAGGTATCTATCTGTTTTGCAGATTTCCCAAACAATTTCAGGTCATCCATAAACAAAAGATGATTCAATGATGGGCCTTTCTTCCCACATCGGTAGTATTTCTTCCTGTGCCAGGAAAGTGTATGTCTTTGCCGCATATATTCCAGTGCGTATTTTCCAGATTATCTTTAGACATGCTATGTGACGGTAGTTTCCTACAATATTCCCTTTTCTTCTCTCTTTCATTACAATTGTTGTAATGAAAGAGCAGCTCTTGCAAACCCACATTTCTTAGACATGATCCAGTAGATATATCTAGCAACATTTTCATATCTTTTGTACTGGCGCTTTACCACCTTTGCACAATCGCTTGGAAGGTGACTGACAGTTTAACTTTTTGTTCCACACAATCTACAAATTGGTGATAATTTCGTTTTCTCAACATGAGTCTCACAGTAGTTAGTTCGGCGATGAGACTTGATCAAATAGGATTATGTTCAAAGACGTTCCGGCCATGTCAACCGCCACACCTTCTTATGCATAGGGATTCTAAGACAATTTTATCGAATGTATTCTTTTCTTAGAATTTTTGAATGGTTTTAGGAATATTTGAAGTGTTTGCTCTTTCTAATAGGTCAAAAGAGGACCGAAAGTCTTCAGCATTGATATACTTAACCATGGTGGAAGCGCAATGGGCAGCGGACTCGCGGTCACAGGATCGCGGTTTCGATTCCCAGACCGGGCGTTGTGAGTGTTTATTGAGCGAAAACACCTAAAGATCCACGAGGCTCCGGCAGGGGATAGTGGCGAACCCTGCTGTACTCTTCCACCACAACTTTCTCTCACTCTTACTTCCTGTTTCTGTTGTGCCTGTAATTCAAAGGGTCAGCCTTGTCACACTGTGTCACGCTGAATATCCCCGAGAACTACGTTAAGGGTACATGTGTCTGTGGAGTGCTCAGCCACATGCACCTTAATTTCACGAGCAGGCTGTACCGTTGATCGGATCAACTGGAACCCTCGACGTCGTAAGCGACGGAGTACCTACAACAACAACAACTTAACCATAATTCTGCCTTAGGTATCATATGTAATACACAAGATGTATTTTCCTGATTTCCATGCATCATATATAATATACATCCACAACGTTCTCAACCGGCAGAATAACCTGGGGTCTCATAAAAATAAAGTTTTATAGTTTTCAGAACGTGTGAAACAAGAAAGCGAAAATGTACAAAGACAAGTATGGACGTTTAAGACAAATTTAAGAAAATAATTTGAACATATAAAGGATTAAAACAAAATAACATTTTGCAACTTGAGGGAGATTTTTCTGCCGCGAGTAATTTCGATGTAGTACTTTCAGAGTCGAGCAGTGTTACTTTTTAGTAATTTGATACGATCAGTTAAGTTAAGGTTGATGTCGTTGATGCTTTTCATTTTGCCGGTCATGTTCCTGCAACTATTTTTTCTGTTGATTCATTGTTATTGTTTAACCCCAGATAGAATATATGGATAATATCCTTCCAATCATGACTATCCCGTTATAATATATATTTTTTCCAATTCTAGACTGCTTGGACATCATTATCTAATGCGTCCTTTAAATTAACAAGAGGAAGCAAGGTTAATTTAGTTCGTATTCCCAAAAGGTCAAACCACAACACACAATATTCTTCAAAGGTTTGTTATCTTGATGTTGTCATAATTGCTGTCGATGATGCTGTTGCCGTTGCTATAAGCTGTAATGATGGTCATGGTCATGGTCATGGTGATGATGATACAGGGCATGAGAGTGAAGATGTGAATATTATTCTGATGGTTAGTTGGTAATCTTCCCGTTGCAATTGTCCCTATTTAAGGTGTGAATGCTATTTTCAATCCAATAGCTGCTGCTGTTTTATTCTCAGTGATGTTGGTGTGTTGTCACATGTTTACTAATCTTATAATTGTTGCTATCGATATTTTTGCTATATATATTGTTGTTCACCTGGTTTCAGTGTTGCAAATGGTATCATTTATTATTTATTGTTGCTATTAATTTCTTAATTTTTTTTTTTTAGCTTTGTTATTGTCTTTTAAGTTGATTGTTTTCCTTGCCACAATTTATATTTTATAAGTTGTTGTTGTTATTGCTATTACATTCAATTCCGTCTATCATTAATGCTGTTGTTGATATTGATACCAACGTTCATTCTGATATGTTGCTAGTACGATGTGGGATTCTTATTGCCATTAACCTTGTTCTCCGACGCCATAAACCCATATGATCTTTTTGAGCAATTGCAATTTCTCTACTACTACTACTACTACTACTACTACTACTACTACTACTACTACTACTACTACTACTAGTACTACCATTACTACTACTTTAACAGTAATCGCTGTTGCTACTGCTGCTGCCGTTTTTGCTTTTGTTTTTGTTGCACTGATGCTAAAATTGTTGTTTCAGGTATTTTTTCCAGAAACAATATCAACTATAACGATAAAAATATATCAGCAACAACAAGAACAACAACCTGTTTTTTTTCCCTCCCGTGCCTCTCAACGACACCGGCAAAAACTCTAACAAATACAAGCAAAGTAGCTACACGAAAAAAAGCAAAAAAACAAACAAAAAAACAAAAAATAAGCAGGAATTACTGCAACAATAACAACAGATTTAACAGCTGCAACAATAACAACAACAATAATAACTACATTACGAACAACAAAAATAACAGCTGCTGTAAGAACAGTAACAACCAAAGCAGTAACAACAACAAAATCAACAACGACAACAAACTCCACAGGATCAATTAAATTCTCTCCGATTTAACAAAACAAAATAAATTAGATTTCAGGTGTGACAGGAATGAATTTCCAATTCCGAAGAGAAAAATCTACGTTTTATGGCCTTCGAAACACAGAAATTTAATTCCAATCTGTTTCCAAATGCAATCAGTATTAACGATTAAAATATTCCTTATCTTTATTTCTTTCTATTTTTTTTTTTTTATCTTAAACTTATTTTCTTTCAGGTTTTTATTTGAAATTTCGTTATCGAATCTTATAAATAAACCCAGAGTAAAATAAATATTTTTCTTAATGTGATTTTCTTGAGGAAAAGAGAAAAAAAAATAGCACTGTATACGCATATAGATATATATGAGTGTGTGTCTGTTTGCGTGTGTGTGTGTGTATAAATATTCATTTATCGGTTTCAGCTAAGGTGTGGCCATGCTGGGGCACCATATATACACATACATACACACACAGACACACATACATATATATGTATATGTATATATGTGTGTAGGTTTGAATGTGTGTGTATATATATATATATATATATATATATATGCGGGGACGGTGTTCTATGTGTGTATGAGTGCCAATGTGTTTGTATGTCTGTGTATATCTCTATATGTATGTCCATATATACATAAATAGCCATAAGTAGGTGTCTGTACATGTATGAAGGCGCACGTATGTGGAAATGAAAAACTACCAGAGGATCTTATAGCTCGAATAAACATGATTTAATCGTCATCTGAGAATTATTGTCTGTTGCTATAATTTGTGTATTTTTATCATTCTCACTGATATTAACTATAATTGTTTATTGTTCTGTCAGTTAGCTTCATACGTGTATTGTTTATATCTATCAATAATATATTTCTTTCAAAACATTTGCATATCTTCTTTTGCTTATAAATATGTCTCGCACTATCATTTTCTCTAACTTTATCTTTCTCTCTCACACTTTACTTTTCTATTTATTTGTCTATCTTATTACCTTTCCGTCTCCTTGTCTTTCTCCCGTTCTGTTCTCATCTTCATCTATCTTTTCAAAAGTACTCATGCATACACTGGCAAATGCACATATATACTTGTATAATATATACGTATGAATATATATTCATATGTGTCTGTGTTTGTGCGTGTGTGTTTACATATATATGAATACATATATACAAAAGGTTATTCAAAAAGGATGAACTGATTTCATTATGCAATAATTTAATAAGGAATAGCAATAGAAAACTTCAACTAAGTCACAATTATTTACTAACAAGCAACTTTTATTTCCTGTCTCACAAGTGTTCAATGTGGCCACAACCTACAGCACGGACAACATCAAGTGCGATAAGAGAATTCCTCCCGGACGCGTATCAACAGATGACAATCCACTGAGTTGATCTCTGTTGTTATTCGAAGTTTAAGGTCATCGAGGTTAGTGGGTAGCGGTGAAACAGAAACGCGATCTTTTACATATCCTCACAACAAAATAATCGCACACGGTGTGGTCTGGGGATCCCGCAGACCAGGCAGATACGCGTATGTGATGAATTCTTTTACTGTATCGATGTTACCGACGCTGTATGTGGTGGTCACATTGAACTCTTGTAAGACAGGAAATAAAAGTTGATTCTATATATATACACACATACACACACACAAACATAAGTAAGCGCATAAATACAAAAATAGTACACGAATATTGAAGGTAGAGTAAAATGGTTCAAAACTACAAAAACCTCACCGAAAATATTGCTTCACGTTCCCGTTCGTCGGATACTTCTCATTAAGACATGAATAAAATATATATATTACGGAGATGTACTTGCATAGCAAGTGATCTGATCTGATATCGTGTCCTGAGAGAAAAACAACTGCAGCGTGGAAGGTGTCTATAAGCCATTTAAAACACACATAAAAACCGTTAGATTCACTTCAAAATTTGAATTTAATTTGCCAGAATATTTTCGTCACTCCCTGCCTGCACGACAAATTACGTTCAAATGTTCAAGTGAATCTAACAGTTTTGTATGTTTTTAAATGTTTTATAAACACCATCCACGCTGCAATTGTTTAATATATATATAGAAAGAGAGAGAGAGAGAGAGGGGGAGAGGGAGAAAGAGAGAGAGAGAGAGAGAGAGAGAGAAAGAGAGAGAAAGAGAGAGACAGATAGATAGATATGCATACATATATACGTATATATATTCATATATATTATAGAGAGAACCGTATGATTATATCTGTTTGTTGTATGTGTGTAAATGTATAATTATCTGTGTGTGCGTGCGTGTATCTGCATAAAATTGTGTTCATATTTGTTGATGTTCATATGTGTATCTATTACTATAACATCGAAAGTCGGTTTCATTTCAAGACCACAAGGGAACTCATCCCTCACGAACATCATCTTCATTGATACCAGCAACATTCACCCAATCCTCCTCATCCTTCTAATTCTCATCAAGATCGGCCTCACATCTCCACAAATTGGCGCATTGGCTACAGATTCGTTGCTGATATTTTAATTTCTTTTAGCCCTTAGCTAGTAAACCTGCGATCAAATTCGTTGTACTTTCACCTTCGTCCGGCTGCTTTAGAGAAGTATTCCCCAATGAATTCTATTGTTCAATCTTGAAGAGATTTCGGGAAATTTTGTTAGTTGTATTTAGTTCTTACAATAACCGTGTGTAGGCACGTGGTTTAGTGGATTATTTATTCGGTTCTCGGTCGTGAGATCGTGAGTTCGACACCAGGCAGTGCGTTGCGTTGTTTCCTTGAGCGAAGTACTTTATATCAGGTTGCCCCAATCCACTCAGCTGGCCAAATTAGAAATACCTGTTGTTCAAAGAGTTACCCATATTACATTGTGTGTAACGCTGAATCTCCCTGCAAACTACGTTAAGGGTACGCGTATCTGTGGACTGTTCAGCGATGTGTACGTTAATTTCACGAGCAGGCTGCTCCGTTGATCGGATCAACTGTAATTCTTGTCGTAACCGACGGAGTACCGTTCTCTTTACAAATACAGTGACCGCACAATAACTGCTTTATAGGCTCTAGAGACGACTATTCTGATGAAAATATGGGAACTTACTCAACGTTGAGGGGAGAGCATTTTCAAATATTTAAAATGACTATTTGGATGAGAGAAAAATTCAAGTTCAGTGGTTAACGTTATTCATATGAAATCAAAGAAAAGGTGCGACGAAATTAAGTTGCCATTATCGAAAGAAGCTTTGGTAGTTGGCTATAATATTTGAAAATGAAAGCGTTAAGTTTTGGTTGTAAACACTTCGTTAAAAGATTTTGGAATGAAATAATTATCTACGGTTATAATATGTAGGAATGAAAGAATTAGCTACGCGTTATAATATTTAGGAATAAAAGCTTTAAGCTGTGGTTATAATATTCAAGACTGAAAGAATTAGCTTTGGGTTATAATATTTAGAAATGAGAACGGCACGTGGTTATTATATCTAGGAATAAAATTATTTGGATGTGATTATAATCGTTGGAAATGAAATAATTGAAACATGGTTATATTTAAAAACGGAACCACTTGCACCGGGTTACATTATTTAGGACTTCGTGCAAAATGTATAACGGCGTTTCGTCCGTATTTTTGTTCTGAGTTCAAATTCCGCCGAGGTCAACTTTGCCTTTTCCCCTTTCGGTGTTGATAAAATAAGTACCATTTGAGTACTTGAGTCGATGTAATCGACTTAAGCTCTTTCCCGAACTCGATGGCATTGTGCCAAAATTTGAAGGTAATTTTTAGGAAAGAAATATTTGCACATAGATAAGACATTCCTTTCATAAAGTCTTCGCAGTAATAAGAACACCTCCTGACATGCTTAAGTATCATTAGACTTCATCTTTGATATTGTTTTTCATATTGTTTTTCATTTCCAACCTCGACTTTCAATAAAGCATCACTTCAAAGATGTGTAAGAAATGAAGACGATTTCAACAGACGTCAGTAACACTCGATTGTCTAGATTTTAAAAAAATGTCTCGTCCGCCTGTATTTTGAGACTTTATTGCTCTTAGTGACTGAATTCTTGAGACGTTTACTTATACGCATATCTCAATACTGCTTATTAAGCTGCCACCAGTATGAACCTCTTCCAATGTTATATTATCAAAACATGTAGGAGTCGTCAGAAATTACAGGTATCTACCATTATTACTTGCAAATGCTAAAGCAAAGTAGTCTATAGATGGTCACCCTGTTATATTAAATAATAACTCGTGATTTAGGCACAAAGCCAGCAATTGTCGGAGAAGGATAGTCAATTAAATCCACTCTAGTACTGAAATAGTACTTTGTCTTTTCGACCTCGGTGGGATTTCAACTCAGAAATTAAAGAGCTAGAAAATATGCGACTATTTTTCCGACGCTCTATCTATTCGGCGAGTTCACGAAATTACTATCTTAAATAATGATATATAAATTGAGAAATAACGTACTAGACGCATTTGATGAGGTGGCCACAGATGGAACACATTTTGTGGAAGGGGCACTCGATCTGGAATGAGGTGGAGCTAAGCAACTACGTCAACAGCATTCCATCTTTCAACACCACCGCCCGCAACAACATGAACACCAACAACAACAATAGAAATGACCAAAATATCCATAAAGAAATGTTAGCAGAGTTTGGATTAAATTGAGTAGGAACCTAAGATTAAAATATGTCATTGTGTAGAATATTTCCCGTGCCATTGATAATGTCGTTCCGCGATACAATCACAAATAACAAGATGATTAATTGTAGAAGATTTTCTAGTCTGTTTAGATAAAGTTCAAATTTATTGTTTGCCAGAACAGTTTCATAATAATTTAGAGGTTTTAAATTGCAGTTTTGTTTTGTAAAAGAGAACGGATAAAAAAAAATATATGGGCAAAGCGAAAATATAATTTCATGAGAACGAAATAACCTATTTTTTATCAGATCATCCCTGTTATCAAAACTGATAAATTACTGTGGTGAGTGCTTTAAAGGAAGAGCTAACATACAGGCATATAATGTGTGAAGTTTGGTTTCAATCCACGTTAATGCAATTTTATGATACATCCCCAGTCAAATCATATTTCGATAGCAGCCACACAGAAATGTCATACTTTTATTAAACTCGTTCAACTAGAGAGCAATTCTTTCACATTTCAGCACAATATCATAGAAGTCTGAATGCCTTTGTGGGAAAGCAAATCTGTGATGTTACGCCATTAATACCGTTCTCTCACTCTCAATCCACACTATTGCATATTATATATGTATATATATGGCTTGCTTGTTAGGGTGCTGCACTCACAATTGCGAGTTAGTGGGTTCGATTCCCAGACCGGGCATTCCGTTATGTTCTTGAGCAAAGCACTTCATTTTACGTTGCTCTACAATCATTTCGACATCTGACTTGTGGCACCCATTTGCACCTGTACAAGCAATGTCGATTTGATGGAGGGAGTGAGTTTATGTCTACACAAACATTTGATCACTATAAACAAATCATCTCTGTGGTTGTTCGGTAAGAAATTGTCGAACTCTCATAGGTCGGCTAAAGACAGGAGAATATGTTATTATGTTACTTGCATGTATCAGTGTATTATTGATATGCATTCCAGTTTAACGTCCCATGCGAGTTACAATAAACATTTTCCGAACCACATTTTATTTGTTTTAGATTTTATTAAAAGCTAGAAAGAGTGTTTATCTACACAGAAATTTAACAAACTCAGTTGAACTAATAGTTTCAACACAATTACAATGCCAGACACTATTGAATTTAGTTTAAATTCAAGCGAGACTCTCATCCCAGTAGCTTCACATTCATAATAGTCATCAATCCTTTATTTCTTTCCTTTTCTATTAGCCTCTCATTTTCTCTCATTCTCTCTCTCTCTCTCTCTCTCTCTCTCTCTCTCTCTCTCTCTCTCTCTCTCTCTCTCTCTCTCTCTCTTCTCCCTTCCGATTTTTCTGTGTATAGTTGTGCATGTGTGTGGCGTTCGTTTAAAATTAATAAGCACATGACAAAGACACAAAGTGAAAATAGACCATGATTAAATTGTTTGATGTAAACTTAGAATTTTCGAACTTAAATGCTTCTTCAGGAATTTATATAGAATTAGGAAAAAGTGTGGAGAAAGACAAAAAAAGCAGTGGAAAAAAAGTAGAGAGAGCGCGAGAAAGAGAGAGAAAAGGAGAAAGAGATACATATATATATATTTATAGGTATCGCTTTCTTCTCATATGCATACTCATACACACACACACAGCCACTTAAATATACGTATATAAAGGTATTACACCCACCCACTTACATATACATATATAAAGGTATTATTTATCTCCACTTAAAAGTGAATGCTCTGTTAAAATATTATGATAGTTACCATTACTAAACCTCTCGTATAGGCTTTTGGCGTATATAAGCACTATTGTTTACACCACTAGCGAGAGAAAAATTCTGCTTAATCGCTACCGCCGTGATTACCATGTCCCATGATTTCGCCCTTTGTTCGCCTTGTCAGTGGTAGACGCTCGACCAATGGAAATACCATAAGATATTGTGCATAAGAATAGATACTGTGTTAGAACACAGTATATTGCTATAATTAACATGGGATAACCTCTCATACAGGCTTTTGATGATTATAAGCACTTTTGTTTACATCGCTTGCATGACATAAATTACCCACCACTATTGAAGCCGAGACTACTAGATTACGTTATTTCAGTCTTTATTGGACTTTTCAATGTCTGTTCCCCACTCTTTTTTCTTTTTTTTTTTTTACAGAAAACGACATTACCAAACATGCATATTCTGAAAACATACGTTTCATTTCAAATCCCCAGTGGAGAAGTAAAACAGAAAAATATCATATTTTATCTATCTAATCTAATCTATCTATCTATCTATCTATCTATCTATCTATCTATATAACTGCAGATATGAAATCCAATTTAAACGGTAGATCCGACGCTGAGGTTCATCCTTGGTTTGACATTTGTATAAAAATAAACATAAATGGCGTTCAAATTTCTGACTAATATTTCGATAAAATTTTATTAACGCATTCGAAGATAAAACATCATAACATTATCCATCCAGTGAAAATTTACACTTGTCAGACTTTGAACATCTGATATTTCTTCTGTATACTTGAACGAATACAACATCATAGATCACTAATATATGAGTGAATTAATAAAACTATACCGAAACAGTTGTCGTAGATTTTACTTACACACACATACACAAATTCACTTACACACGCATACACAAAAACAGACGGTCCCATAGAGGACACTGTTGCTGGTGTTTTTAGCGTCAGGAATACATCTCCAGTTAGCTTACGACACACTGTCAGTGCCCAATTAGTATTTGCAAGGAGAGGTCATCGCTCCTTACGTGATATACAGAGACCCGGGATTCTGGGTGGTTACCTGTCTTCAGTGTGTGATTATCAGCAGTAAGTGATGAAAACCCATCCCACTCGCAAAATAATATATAATTTCTCTAGTAAGAAACTGTCGCTGATCTCGAGAAAGGAGAAATAAGCTCTATTAAATCTCCGTGTGAGAGGTATAGAGTAACAGTACGGAATCGTAAAATATATTTGCCAATTAAATGTGGCATTCCCATAGAGGACGATGTAACTGTTGTTTTTAGCCCAAGAAAGACATAGCAGAAGTAACACTGTATTACATCTGTTAAATACTAATAAAAAAATATATGTATACATATACTAATATTTTGAGTTTTACTTTTCCTCTTTGCATCACCACTTCTCTCTCTCTCTCTATCTCTCTCTCTCTCTCTCTGTATATATATATATATATATATATATATATATATGTGGTTGTATATATTAGCGTGATCGAGAGAGAACGCGCACCCGTGTATGTGCGAATGTATACTCAGGCACGCTACTTCAGTTATAAGTATTTCGTATATACATACCATTGATTTTGTTATGAATGCAAGAAGCCCTAACAGAGAGGTTACTGAACGGCAACACCATATCCTTACACCAATATAAACGACGATCGCCATTAATGTTATTGACAACATAGCATATGTGAATATTTAACACAAACTAATAATCTAATTTATGATTCGTAGATTGCATACTTGTTCAAAGGACATTATTGCATTGAATACCCAAACACACTTAAGTCTACATACTGATGCACTTAACACTCATTCTTAAATAATGCAGGTACTAAAACGCTGCATAATTTTAGACCCAAATAACTACTTGAGACATGTCCACAGTAAAATATAGATAACTATTTTAACTTGAATATTTGTTCGATTTTAGTGGTATAGCCTGTATTATTCAATCTGTTTTACAATATTATAATGGAGCTTTTAGAGTAATTTAATATACTATTGAATTTTTTATAATATTATAAGCCAAATTTTAGAGTAATGTATTTTATTAATCTCTCTTTATATCGGTTGCCATATTTAAGTCACCTGAAATCCTTCTTCTCTTTTATTCTCGAGACAGACGTAAATGAAGCTTATTCGCTTGTTGAGAGAAGAACCATTCATGTATTAGTACACATATATAGGCACTAACATAAACACATATATACCGGTAAGTGGTAACTTAACTAAGAGATTTTTTTTTAATCGAGCAGAATTTCCTGTAACTGGATAACATTTTAAAATCTCCTACTCAATTTAATAATCAGCTTTTTCATTCACCTCCATGGTGATTCAGTTTTGCGGCCTTATAACAGTCTGTATTAACGAAACTTCTGTCTCCTAAACGTACTTTAATTCGTTATACTCTACACTTTCTTGCATAAACTTCCGTATTATTCACTACTCAGACCTCGTCTTTAGTTCTCTGTCTCTTTCTCTCTTCTGCTATGTGTTTGTGTCCATGCCTGTCTGTCTGTTGGTTTGTGTCTCTGTTTTTATATCGCTGCATTTCTCTTTCTATAAGTACGCATATGTTTCTCTGTGCATTAGCAATATTATTTTCTTCCACTATTCGTATACGTGTTAGTCAGCGAATCTCTCCGATCAGCTATGCTAAAATTAACGTTCGTTTTTTTATATGTCCTTTACTTTAAACATTTCTGATTCTGTTTCATTATTTTCTTATGCACTGTATATGGCTCCCGTTCCTGTCGCTGTCTATCTCTTTCTGTCTGTATCTCCCCCCCCCCACTCTCTCACTCTCTGGCGGGGACTGTCTGTAGGTCTATCTGTGTCTCTGGGTCACTCTCTCTGACTCTCGCTGTCTCTTTCTGTCACTGTGTTTCTCTCTGTCGCTGTGTCACATTGTGTCGCTTTATGTCTCTCTCTTAGCCTCATTCTATCTCTGTGTCTCCTCTCTCTGTCGCTCTCTCCTTGCACCCCACTCTTTCTCTGTTGCATTCTTTCTCGGCGATTCTTTTTTTATCTCTCTCTCCCTGTTCCTTTCTATCTCTATTTGCTATTCTCTCTCATTCTCTCTTTCAATCCCTCGCTCTATCTCAATTTATTTCTATCACTTTCAGACATGCTGTCTGTGTTTCATAACAGTTATTCGTCAATGTCACTAATTTCTTAGTTGCTCTTTCTCGTTTTGTCAATCGTATGTCGTTACTATTTTCATTTCTGCGCCATACACTTTTTGTTATTTACTCGTTCACGATACACCGTTAATTGTTTCCTGTATCACCTTTTCACTCACTATTTCACAGAGACAATTTTAACTTTTATTTTCTCTTTCTATATACGTACACACATACATACAAGGACACACTCAAAGATAGATAGATAGATAGATAGATAGATAGATAGAAAGATAGATAGATAGATAGATAGATAGATAGATAGATAGATAGATAGATAGATAGATAGATAGATAGATAGATACACAGCCATAATCACTCATAAACGCACATTCATGTATAAAGAGAGTGGATAGGTGCAAGTAGCGAACTCAATTTTTGTCTTATCATATCTACTTATATGCTTTCCCATCTATCTGTCTTGTCGTTTCTCTCCTACATCTATAACTACTTATTTCACCACACACCGTTTCCAAATAACTACATCTTTTCTATGAGATAATGTATTCATTATTTATTCATCATTGCAGGTATAGGCATATGTATATACATATATGCGTGCTAACACATACGTGCTGATGCCTCTAGCAAACTAGCTCTCACACCTCACTGTCTATCTCTATCTCAAGATATGTGTGTGTGTGTGTGTACATATGTATGTATGCATACACAGAGCGAAAGCGAGAGATACGGAGAATGAGTGGGGAACATTAAAGAAATCTTGAAATATATGGGGTGATGAAGTCTGACAAATAAGTTTTATAGAGCGGAAGAAAAAGTGACTCTCATATGTGTGTGTATGTATGTGTATATATATATATATATATATATATATATATATATATATATATATATATATATATACACTTACAAATACATATACACATATGTATACAAGACCAACGTAACAAAATGACAAGAGATCAACGTATGAAAAATAATACAACGGACAATAGATGGTTTTGTTGTTGGTTTAGAACTTATGTTTAAGTGTACAGACGGATGAACTTAGACAAACATATTTTGTTATGCTGTTCTCTCACATTATTCTAAACAATACATAGCACTACCGAATCAATATAACTTTGTGACTCGATATATTGCAACGTAACTGCGTAGTCAATTGGTGGCACCGTTGTTGATAGTAGATCTGCAAACCTTACTTACTATTTTCCAAATCTGAACTCTCTGAATTTAGGTCCGATCTTTTTTGGCACTACGCTCCCTCCGTTCTCATTCTAACAGTCCAAGTTTGAAGACAGGTGGATTGTTAAAATATTCGATATGATTCCCTGTGGTAAATAGCTCAACATAAATAGTTCAAAGATATTTTCGAGAGAATGACGAAATTTGCTATTTGCTTAAAACATCGTTAGTAACGAGGAGGAAGAAATCATGCTCGTATAATAAACTGTTAGTTTTACACATCATCGTCATCATCACCATTGTCATCATCATCAACACCGTCGTCGTCGTTGTTATCATCATCATCATCCAATTTTTTTTTCTCTTATCTTAATCGATAATTTCAATCTCAAGTGTTCTGCATTTCTTCCGGTTGACCACGTTGAATATCTAAAACCCTCAAAGCACAATTTTCCTCTCGAACAAATCGGCTTAAATGAAATAAGTACTTATAAATTCCTTGAATTTTATTGCATGTCCACCTTCGAAATTTTTATCTGTGTTTCTAAAGATTGGTAGAATCTTTAGAACATCAAACAGCATATATTTATTTCCTTTTTATATCAAATTTACATTTTTCTTCCGGAAACAAAAAATAAATTACCATTGGAATGAAATTCGATTCAGTCAAGGAACTATGTCTCCCCACCCCACCAACTCAAACTTTTGTTTATACGTGTATGTTAGTATTATTTTCATTA
Source organism: Octopus bimaculoides (assembly GCF_001194135.2). Classification (NCBI taxonomy): domain Eukaryota; kingdom Metazoa; phylum Mollusca; class Cephalopoda; order Octopoda; family Octopodidae; genus Octopus; species Octopus bimaculoides. The sequence goes on from NC_068988.1 coordinate 89,312,052, forward strand.
TCACATTTATTATTCATTAGTTGCGAAAACCCGAAGAAGCGTATTTCGTTAAATAACAATTATTTTCAACATGGAGAACATTCACAAAATATCCAAAGGGAACAAGAATAATTAACTTCAACGAGAATGTTCAAGATTAAGAAACATTTCCAGTGTCAGGGAACATTTTAAAGTTCAATAAATGCAGTATGTAGGAAGAACAACACAATTTTTTTATGCACCCTAGTTTTAGTTCTATCTAGAATGTATTTTAAATGTAACCTTCCAGATATTCTACCAAAATCTTTAGATATAAGTTTCGGGATATGTCAATCTTTTGAATTATGAATAGTCATCCCTTTCTGTCATACCATTTTTAGTTTCACAGTTAGATTTGTTGTCTTCAGATGAATTTTGTTTTACTAGTTAGACTTTTGGTATTATCATACTAATAGGTAAAATAACGTAATATCGTAATGGATATTTTGGCAGATTTTAACGCACTATGTAGGATTCATTACGTACACTAAATTCGGTAGTATCTTCCCATGCTAATTCATACGTGTACCGCAGTAAGGCGTATATATATACCTGTATTTTGTTTGCCGAAGCTAGTGTGGACCAACCTGCTCCGTTGCTAGGGATTGTCTCATATAGGTGTCATTCGTCAACTATTGTATTAAACATGGTTATTTACGGTACAATTGATGGTGATGGTCTTCTCATGCATCGCAAATACTGTCGGTTGTGCTAGTCTATTCGCGATAACACAAGGAATCTGTTAGAGAAATAATTTTAAAATCATATAAGGTACATCCAGTTCATGAAAATATCAGTCATGCTAAGGTAGATCTCTTTGTTTATTCACTACGGTTATCAATATGTCCATGTTTTGTGCTGCTTTATGTTCACTCCTCGGCTTAGTTTACTTTTGATATTATCAGTACGAATGCTAATCCGATTTCTTTGAAGAAATTTACTGCAGCTGACATAGTTTACTTGCTAATGTTTAGTCCTCAAATCCACCTAGGAAGTCTATTTGCAAGTTCGAAAAGTAATAGGCAAATATAATAATTTTTTTAGTTCCTGTATTGCTCACTTCTTACACATATAGAATCACTCACTGTCAGTCTTATAGTATACTTTGTGGGGTTCGTTTACATGATATCTCCAATTATAGTCCATGGAACCTTGTTCTCTTACGTTATCGTTAAATGTGCACAGAGCATAAGTTATCGCTGCAACTAATCGTATGTTCAACGCACATAAAATACACTTAGTACTGCAATAAGTTTTTCAGAAATGTCTATCTATGTCAAAACATAAATATTTCATTCTCCTGCAAAGAACTCTCAGATATGTGTGCACGCATCCACACGCATACAGTGAGACAAACACACACATAAGATTATAATAGCATAGATGAGGTTGATGATGATTATAATAATAATAAATACACATACAGACGCACGCACACACACACACACACACATGTATACACAGACGCTGGGTAATGAGATAAGAGAGTATTGTTCAAACGGTACTATGGAATTAGTCTTACCGAGTTAAAATTCCCAAAATGTGTTGAAAAAATATTCATAATATATTATGTATTATGTGAAGATGCAACATAATTATATAGAGTTAAAATATTAGGCGGGAAGTGCTTGAATCTGCTACGACTTATAAAGAAATTAAGTATAATATACGTGATATATCGGAGCGCTAATAACGCTACTTTAAAAATATATTGGCAAAAACATGTGAATGTGCAGTGTATTTCAACGCATTGAAATAAACATGCAGAAAGTTACATGGATAGGAATGTAATACGTCTATATTTAAACATTTAAACCTATGGAAAAAGTGGAAATTACACGCCAAAACCAAAATATATGTATATATATTTATGGATGTTTGCTAAAATGGAGTGTCGTCAACCAAATATCATATACATTATGAGCTTTGCAAGAGCACAGATTTTTGTTCTTAAAATATTGCAATGATACTATATCCTAAAATCAAAGAATGACTTAAAACGTATTATTGAAAGTTTATGGATTTTAGTAGACATCTTTGTGCTATTCGACTTCTAGTATTGAAATTATTTCTATAATTTCCCACATAACTATAAATGAACCCGAAAATACCTATTTGAGATTTCAATTAATTGCTTGAAAATATTTATTTTCTGATTCCCATTTGTCCGGTGATATTATATAGATTTGAATGCATGAACAATATTCCAAGTCGACTAAATCGAAGCGGCACATTAAGATCGATAAAATTTTAGCCTGTATTTTTGAAATATTTGCATTAAAATATATCTGGAATATATAATTTACATATGAATATAATAACATCAAAACAACTTATTCAATTAATATAGTCCCTTCCCAAAAAATATAGTCCTCTTAACATGCGAGTCCCCTCAATTAAACATGTTAAATTAATTATTTTCCTTAATAATAAGTATCCTTTAAATATAAATTCACTTAGGAATCTACCAAATGAAACAACGTATTCAATATTGCAGAGAAATAATTTTAAAGTATCATTATCTCGTACTAACTTTCATTTATCATTGCTTATGTTTGTGAGAAATTAATTTCTGACCTAAATATTTCTTGTGAATACATTGATACAGTACCATTCATATTAATGCAAACATATTTGAAAGTAGCTTTTGGCTTCAAGATAAAGAAAGTTTCCGGAATCTGGCACAAAATGCTGGTATACATACATATATATATATATATATATATATATATATATAGGTAGAGATATATATATATATGTATGTATACTAGCATTTTGTGCCAGATTTTACCTAATTGTATAGTACGTTTAAAGCGTTTGCATTGAAATGTTACAGCATCACCATTGAACATGTCTACATATATATTGGCCTGTACAGGTAATTTTAAGATTCAGCGTGTTTGCAACAAGTGTCAGTCTGACATTGTGATTCTGAAAGTGAATTTTCTGACGGTAAAGTCAAATGCTTGAGAATGCCTACATACAACATATTACATGAAGTGCGTAGCTCAGCCACCCTTACGCCTGAACTAGTCATCCATCGCTATTAAGATTCTCCTCATGCTTTTATGAAACAAATCTTCTTTTGTTCAGTAAAGAAAATCTGTACCTCAATTCTTTTTATTTTCGGTTACTCGCAGATCAAAATAATTACTGAACGATTCCCGAATACAGCCATCACAATCTGTTTATTTCTTGTGTGTATATATTAGATATTGAAATTCTCGAGTGTGTTGGGTATGATGTATGGGTAATTTACCTGATAATTCTAGAAGGCTGACTGACCACACACACACACACACACACACACACACACATACTTTCTTTCTCTCTTCTCGTTGAGCACCTAAACTATTTCAATAAATGAATTCCATTCAATCATTTAGGTTATCTTCACATTTATATACGCATTATCTCTCACACACACGCAGCACAAAGGCACACATCTACAAAGGCACACATAAATATAAAGATGTCTAAACACATGCACATGCTTAGAAACACAGGCAAGTATGTAACCACACTTAAAGAAACGTTCACTTTTCCAGATAAACAGACAAGTAACTTGTGCATGCACATACAACGTATCACCTCATAATACATACAATCGCGGACTCTTATATACAACCACCCAAACAAACACACACGGACACACAAAACACATACACACATTATATTTCTATTTAAGACAATTGTTTACGATTTTGGTGATAGTAGCGGTGGTAGAGATGTGAATGAAGAGTTGTGGTGAAGATGATAGAAGAGATGATGGCGGATGTGTGTGCATGGAGACAAATAGGGAGGTTGGCAAAAAGTTGTTGAGAATGAGAAGTAAAGGAGAAGAAGAATAAAATAGGGTGAGGATATGTAAGAGGAGGAGGATAATGAAGACTAGGTCGTCGATCATTTAAAATTGGTTCAATATCGAAATGGAACTTCGATGATAAGTAAGAAAGGAAAGAAAGAAGAACAGAAAAAAAATTACCGATGTTTGGCAGCAATGTATACAACAGCTACAAAAACAATAATATTGGCCACAACAACATCAATCGCAATAACTACAACAACAACATAAAGAACATTAGCAATAATAACTACAAACAGAAGATCAGGGCAGACAATAACAACAACAACAACTGGAATAGCAATAAGAATAACAATAACAACAACAGATCAGCCGGTCGTCGTTCAACATTGCCAGAATCTGCCGTGATTTCTATTTTATCTGTTTGGAAATGTTTCACCAATATTTTATTGGATGTTTCTTTAAACACCCATTTATCCATCAGTCTATATACACACTCACACACACACACACATATGCATTGATACCGGATGATACCATACACAAGTAAATATATGCAAGCATACATGCATACATACATATATATATATATATATGTATGTATATGTATATATATATATATATATATATATATATATATATATATATAT
>NC_068988.1:89316683-89326050 GCF_001194135.2 Octopus bimaculoides
ATATATATATATATGAAGACGGAGAGAGACAGAGAGAAGTGAGAGACAAAAAAAGATACGTAAATATTCGTGCACAGCGATACACACAGATGCACATAACCTACCAAATATACTTTAGTGCTGAAAGTAGACCTAATGCAAGAACAGGATATTTCAGCAGACTTCAAAAATTATTTAAGTATTGAACTATGAAATCTGCCTAGTGTTATACTGTAATGTTTTAGAAATAGCAATGTTATAACCGACATTAGAGGAATGTATATTGTTGAGGTCAAGGGAGACATTAAACCCCCTTGTTAACTTAGGCATCAAGAGGTATAAAAAATATTTTCAAAGGAAATTCACGACCTCATTGTGTCTCGTACAGATCAACTGCCCAGAAAAATCATGAAGAGAAACCTTGATATTAGTTTCAACGTTTGGAATAAAATGGCAGCAATTTCAGTGAGTGAGTAACTCAATTACATCGACCCTAGTAAACAACTGATACTTATTTTATTACTCCTAAAACGCTAAAAGGCAAAAATCAACCTTAAGTGACTTTATCATATTAACATCATAATGTGAACATTATATCAGAACCTCATGTCTCACGTAATATACAACAGCGTGTTAATTCCTGATGTATTTGCAGTTTCATACCAATAATGCACGTCCGACATGACATCAGGTGAACTAAAGGAATCGGAGAATAATCAGAAACTAAAACAAATCCAATAAACTTTGGATATTTAATGATGGGAAAATTTAAGCTCAGACGTTCAGTCATTCTATTAGTTAGCAATAGGGGTTCTGGTTATGCATCGCATATAATGTTTATTGTTTTCAAAACTCCCCAACTGGACATTTTAATAACAACATAAATATGTACACGATTCAACACCGACATTCAAATTCACTCTCGAGCAATTCCATATCTCTCAATCACTCTCTCATCTATGTCGCTCTCACACCTTCACCTCTTTTCTCCCCCTTCTCTCTCCCCCCTCTCTCTCTCTATCTATCTATCTCTACTCACACAAACACATACGCTCATATATGTAGACATAGTAATAGATAGATAGATAGATAGATAGATAGATAGATAGATAGGCAGGCAGATGGCCAGACAGTTAGAAAGATAGATGGATAATAATGAGAGGGAGAGAGATGTAGATATAGATTTAGATAAACAAACACGCACACGCACGCATAAATAAGAAAGTATATACCACATACTTTTTTTTTATAAATACAATACTAGAAGAACTAACATAAATACACGATACCAAAATCAATATAACAGATATTATCCCAAGGAAAGTCATATTTTTGTCATTTTCATCCCTTCCAATTATAGTGATAGAACATTGAACAAGTATCTGTCTTGTTATCATGTACTCAAGATTTAATATTGTATGTATGGGTATATTTGTGTGTGTGTGTGTGCGTGTGTGTATGTGTGTGTGTGTATATGTGTGTGCGTTTATCTATAAATATACAGAGAAAGATCATGACATAAAGGGATAAGCATGATGTACAAAGATACAGAGAGAATACTGAAAAACTAATTTCGTTATTGTCAAATCAATCAAATACATATACTGTGTGTGTTTGTTTGGGTGCGTGTGTTTATATGTAGGTGCAGGAGTGGGCGTGTAGTAAGAAGTTTCCTTCCCAACTACATAGTTCCGGGTTCAGTCCCACTGCGTCGCTCCTTGGACAACTGTCTTCTTCTATAGTTTCAGGACTACCAGCTTTCTCATTCCAATTAGCCTAATTTGTCGATATTGGTATTTAGGCAGTGTGTTACATATTCTCGCGTCGCAATAATTACAGGTATAGACCTGAACTTGTAATCTAAATAGAGTAACTGCAGATTTCTCCAATGCCTAGCGTAGGTCTTCTCTTTTCACTGATCCTCAGCTGTATGTCAACATCTGCTGGGCAGCTAATTTCTACAACTGTACACAGTTTCTCTTCTCTAACCCAAATTATTATATCAGGTGTGTTGTGCTTACATTTTATTGAGGTCTTCACTGGGACATTCCACCAGAACATTTTTATTTTATTTTATTATGAGTGGCTATAGCTTCTACCATATTGTAGGTTATTATTTCCTTGTTCTCAGGGATATCCTTCCGACGGATTTCAGGATAGAATGTCCTAGCTTCAACATCATGTCTCATCGGTAGATAATACCGTGATGACATTTTCGGACATCCGCTTATGATGTGGATGATATCTTCGGTGTTATCTCCATAAACTTTGAGTCGGTTGTCACATTTTACTGCTTTACCTGGGCCGACTTGACATCCACATTTTATCCAAGCACCCGAAGAAGCCACCACTCAGACAAATGCAGGAGTACGTCCTGATAAATGAAACATCCCGCGTACTAAATAAGAGACACACGTCGGAGGTAGTGATAACCCTATACTCACAGTATATACGTACACATATAGATTTCTTAGTAGACCGTTATGTAGGCGAATATAGATGTATAAGTAGGTAAATGGATATGTAGGTAAACAAATAGCATACACATATATATACATGCGGCGAGCTGGCAGAAACGTTAGCACGCCGGGCGAAATGCTTAACGGTATTTCGTCTGCTGCTACGTTCTGAGTTCAAATTCCGCCGAGGTCGACTTTGCCTTTCATCCTTTCGGGGTCGATTAAATAAGTACCAGTTACGCACTGTGGTCGATATAATCGACTTAATCCGTTTGTCTGTCCTTGTTTGTCCCCTCTGTGTGTAGCCCCTTGTGGGTAGTAAAGAAATAACACATATATATATACATGCGCAAAAGGAGACGAAAACACATGACCATATACACATACGCACACAGGCACACACACACAAAGACGCATATGGAGACACACATCCCTATATAACAGACGCACGTACATAGTCACACAAACTCATACAGATACACACATTCAAACACGCACACACACGGAGGCAGAGGCACACACATAAATACACACGCATACAAATATACAAACATGCACAAGCAAACACAGGAATATGCAAAATACATACATACAAACGTACACACGCACATACATATGTATAGGCAGACACACATACGTAATACATACATACATATATACAAGCATACATATATACATATATGTATACAGATGTACGCTGACGCACATATATGCGCACAAACAAACAAAAAGAACGCAGCTCCGATAATGGACAGAGTCAATATCTATAGAAGAGGTTGCAAGAAACAACGAAAATTTTAGAAAAACAAATAAGTAAGTCACTCATTGACTATCTATCTATCTATCTATCTATCTATCTATCTCTTTGAATAGATATAGATAGATAGATAGATAGATATAGATAGATAGATATAGATATAGATAGATATAGATATATATAGATAGATAGATATATATATAGAGAGAGAACGAGAGCGAGATATACAAATAGACAGCAGCAGAGAATTACATAGATAAACAGAAACGTTTACATATGTGCGACTTTCTCTGACATAGCTTGACATTTGGTTTGCATATTTTTTTCTGTAACGTAGCGGCACTTTGCATGTGCGACAATCGTTTCTAGTAACAGATACTAGTTATATTAGCGCGGGTTGTTGTCGCGTGTAACTCCAAATATAATGAACAGTAATTTCGCTACCCTCGTCGTTGTTTAGTGGAATATCAGTCCGTTACCGACAGCGGGCTATACGCGAGTGTGATGTTTGCAATGTTTGGAAGAATATGGATGGATTGTATTCTATACGGACGCTGGGATTAAATACTATGACATTGCGTATAGAACAGGTAGGCCTATGGTTGTATATCTAGATGGTCAGTTACTAAGTAGCTTGATGTTTATCAACCGGACGTACATCTGATGATAACATTAAGATAGTTCATTCTTTCTAGTAATGTATATATGAGGTTGGTAAAAAGAATGTGTAGTCTTTCGCCGAGTCAGATTTAGCAATTTCAAGTTACAGGTGAGAAAGGATAGACCCTTTCACGATATTCCATTTAGTACTAGTGAACTCATTCCAGTGGTTGCAAAGCCCGCCAAAGAAGAAAATACCTTGTGTCGTTTTTACAGCATTACTATCACGGGAACTAAACTGACTAAGAAAATTATTTTTTCAAGAAGAATATTGAGGTTGTCCCAAATCTTTTTCACTTCCTGATATCTGTAGACATGGACGTGTCTTAATCTTCCAGGAAACACTGTATATATGTCTTCGGACGTGGGAAAAAATGTAAAATTGGTTGTGTTTGGTTTATATGCCACGAGTCTGGCCAAATATGTATGTGAAACACAGGGCCCAAAAGCCACTTCAGGAGGAAATTAAACAACTCATCAACAACTTATTCTCATTTCGTTATTGTTCCAGACAAGCTTATCTATGATATATGCGGCAAAGTCTACGAGTGCCGCCCCGGATTCCCATGACATTTGAAACTCCAAAATGATCTTTCACCTAAGAGGCCTAACTGCTTGGCCAAAAATACGGATATAGTTTACAGACTTTGCGGAAAACCTGTAAGTCTCTAACGAGTTTCCTGAGTCACTATCGATCTCAAGTTCGTAGGAACAATGAGTTTAAGTCTACTTTCCAGCGATAGTTATGGTCATCGAACGAGTAGACAGCCATCATGTGTGAATACTCGGGCATAAAATTCAGTCGTATACAAATTACTGCTATTACATTAAATGAAGGCAGGACTAATACAGATTGCATATATATACATACACACACACCGAACACACACACACACACACACACACACACAAACACACATATATATTAGCCAAATCATACACACATATACGCTCATATATATACAATGATGAATCCTCAAATCGAAAGCTATTAAGCTGATAGGAGGATAAAGAGATAATGGAGGACTTATTTATACAATGTGTCAAGATAAAAGAATTATTGAATTAAATTTAGTTGATCAGGAAAAAAATGTTAATGCGATTTAAAAATATCTGAAAATATTAAATCTTAAGGTAGTGATATGTTAGAATATGTGGAACAAGAGCGCACGTTGTGTGTGTGATTTAACGACCCTAATTCTTTAAGACGCTAACTCGCTAAAAGTGATATATAAGTACATTTAACAATTTAATATATGTATATAAATGTAAGGATGTTTAAAACATTGTTATGAATACATACTGTTATGGCGTGGGTATACACGTCTACTGTAGAATGGTATTACATAAATGAATAGTTTTTCCTGGTTATCTAAAATTAACCTATCACAGAAATATATGTTAACCGAGAATGCACTCCGTATTACTCGAACGTAGGTACGATATTCGGTGTTCACTGTTCAACTACCGACTGTCAAACGAACATACACCGAACTAATACGGAAAACTAACACGTTCGAACATTGCCAACTAGTATTTCTTTTATTTAGAACAAAAGACAAGGCGCACAGTGGACAGCACAAGGACAGACAGAACACCACAGTGGGGACAATAAAACATAGAACGAATGAATGAAGGATGAATCATATTAAGGGTGATGAAATGACTGCATTGAACCCCACTTAACGAACCCAACATACCCATCTTCCGCTTTCCCCGTGTCCTTCTCAACTTCTAGAAGCGTCACTTCGGCACTCTGCCGCTGTTGCTCCTTTTCATCTTTGTCTTCCTGGGGACACCTTGCTCTCATGTGTCTCCTCTCTTCATAGTGATAACAGGTTGGTGGTCTTCCCTCCACCACCTATCTCAATCTCACATTGTCCGGCAATATCACTTCCGCTATTTCGTGTAAGTCCTTTAGACTGACTTGTATGGCCATTTCAAGGCCGTATCCCAACAGTTTACCTTTTTCGATCTCGTTACTTTTAAAATGTTCGCGTCTTCCATGTTCCTCCATATTATGCATAATGGCTGCCGCCAGCCACACCTCTTTAATCTCCACGGGGTACTCTACTTACCCTTACTCTTGCTACACGTTTTCCACACTAAGTTGGCACAAGTACCTACTCTTGTAGCGCCATAGTGGAGTGATCTATCGCTTCCTGTGCCGTATTTTCTCTCTCTCGTGTAGAATGTTGTGAGGCTTTTCATTCCCTTCAAATAATCCCCTATATCTCCCACTGTGGCAATTTCTATTTTTTTTTGCTGACGTGGAGAGCGTTCTGTAGACCACTGCTCGCTTTGTTACGCTGACCGTTAATTCTTCCAGCGACGTCAACCTTAAACTGGTTTCTTCTCTCTCAGTTCACTTGTTGTATTCTTGTAGTTTCTTTGGCTCAATTTTCACTTCTTAAAACTCTAATGCGTCAGTAGTTAAACATCTTCCAGTGGCTGAAGCATAACTGCTGGCTGAAACTGGTTCGCACTCCATATTTCCTTTTTTTTCCACTTTACCCATAAATGGGGAAACGAGCAAATAAAAATCACACGCCCGTAGGTAAAAAAAAAAACAAAAAAACAGCAGCAGTGATTCAGCAATTCATCAAATATTAAGTTTAGCCTTACGGGAGACCTTCAACAGATAATTAACGATGCGACTTACGTCTAACAGAGATCAAAAAGTATTTAACCGAAAAGGAAAACAGCATCAACTATGTTTCTGACTCAGTTCTTATCTATTGTAATCGGCAAGTCCGCCTTCAGTTACGTGATGGTATTCAGTATTCTCCCATAATATACCGAAGCTAGTGGGGGAATTTCAACCATGTTCCGTGGTCTGCTACCACAACAGCTCCTTTATAGGATCCAGTTAGCTCAAGACATCATCAGGACGAACCACGTCCGGTTTCGGCCTCTACTCCTCTACCGTTTTAAAGCCAAATATTTTAGGATGAGCTAGCTCATAAGAGAATATCCCAATGGATTGCTAATCCATTCGGATGTTCTTGCATAATTCCCCGTTTCTTCAAAACAGACATCCGCCGGTTTCTTGGTAATATGTAATTTCAATATTTGTCATCTTCGGCTGGTGCCAGTTCATTAATTTTAAATCTCTCGCATTCCCTATTAGCGATTCTAGCGTATGTAATAAAATCTTCGTCCTATTTTTTTTTTTTTTTTTGCAATATTCATGCATTGCCATCGCGTATTAAATAAAAAGCTGGCAGGGCATGAATAGTACACAAAAAGTGGACGATGATTTTATTAGATACGCTAGACACGTTAATAGGGAATGCGTGAAATTTAAAATGAATGAACTGGCACCAACAGGCCGTGAGAAATATTGCAATTACGTATTAACAAAAAACCGGATGAAGTCTGTTTTGAAGAAACGGTGAATCTTCTGGTAACACCGGAATGGATTAGCAATGCATTGGGATCTTCTCACATGAGTTGCAGCAGTTATACTTTTAAACACTTGTACCCATTTCATCGGTCTCTTATGCCGAAGCTGTAGGTTATGGGGAAATAAACAAACGAGAATTGATTGTCACCAATTGTAAAACACAAGCACAAAGCTGCACTCGCAGAGAAACACACACAAACACATATATATATATATATGTATATATATATATATATATATATATATATATATATATATATATATATATATATATATATACATGTCTGTATGTACATATACACACACACACACACACACACACATAAGTATATATTCATGTAGAATTGCTTGTAAGTGCATTGTATAAGACTTAACCAGGTCAATGCGTTGTATCCTTCAGCAATGCACTCTATTTTACGATGCAGCTGTTTCCTCAGCGGAAATCTGTGTTTTCCTATGTATTCCTTGTTGCATTTGTGCATGTGTGTTTGTTGTAAATGCACAAGCTGTTACAAATATAAATATACAGTCTATAATTCAAAATATAATAACGATAGTGGGTATGGTCAATTAAAAAAAAATTAATACCATTTAGCAATATGCCACCGCATACATCTTCCTTTCTAAATGACAGGCTTACGGTGACACATTAAGTTAAGATAGAAGAGACAGTAGGATGTGCATATCATTACATAGGTGCCTTTAATAATTAACAACAGTTTCATACACCCGCACATCATACTCACTCGGCAGTGATGGCTGCAGTTAGTCATATCTTATGAGTAATAAAATATTAAATATAAATTTTAGAAATTGCCATCAACTATGAAACTCTTTTATAAATATACAGACAGCTACAATTATGGGGAGATTTCCTTATATATTACAGTATTTTAATGAGAAATATAAGTTATAGAAACATACCTATCTAGTATAATTAATGTAGTAGAAAGACGAAAAACAGAAAATTATAAATGCGTTTGAATATATTTATTTCTCTGATATACTCAAGTGGTACTAATTTTGTTTTTGATGATCAACCATAGCAACTACCATTATTATATTCTGAATTATAGAATGAATATTTATATTTGTAACTGTTTGAGCATTTACGACAAACCCACAGATACAAAGACACAAAGACATACAGAGAATAATATACATACTCACACACACACACACACACACACACACACACACACACATATTTGTCTATTAAATTATTTTAGATTTCAGTCTGCTGAGAGCAACTGCCAGCGAATCTTTAACATCATTACAAGTATTGTATTGCATTTAGAATAAGTTCTGAATTCATTTCATCTTTATTAAAGTTCTTCAATTTTATGTACGAAACCTCCCATTTATACATGCATGCATATATACCTATGTAATATATATGTATATATAATTATACTTATGTACATAAATAAATACATATACTCACGTATATACTTATAATATATGCATTTATAAATATACATTCTTGCAATCATTCTTGAACGTATTATGCGTGTGTATTTACATTTGTTCTTCAATCGAGTATTTTGCTTAATCGCTCTTTAGGATTTGCATATTTCAGTTATTTACATTGAAAGCAACTGTAAAATAAAAAGAGGCCAAATCACTTGTATTTATTTTAATGAGTCAATACTATTGCATGGTTCTCCCCAAAGATTTCCAATAGATTTTTCAAACGTTTTTATTCACAACGCTATTGCAAATGTTTTAAAATATGTTCACCTCTATTAAATCAATTATTTGATTTCATGCTATTTTATTCCTCTACAGCAGTTACGAATACTGATGAATTATCCAAATTGCAACTCTTAAACGACAAAGCTTATATGTTTTTCTTTGTTATTCAAGGTATCCCCATTGTCAAGTACTTTATTTAGCCAAATTTAAAATAATGATGAAGTGCTCCCACCTGATTTCTTGCTAAAAAGAGATGATAAACAACACAAACAAACATATGTACACAGAATTTTGTATAAAAGGCAGACACACACACACGTGCGCAGGCGCACACACACTCACATTTATGCATGTATAGATATGTATATGTATTTGTATATATATATATATATATATATATATATCTATCTC
>NC_068988.1:89326099-89329356 GCF_001194135.2 Octopus bimaculoides
TACATATATCCGATTGAATCTAAAATTTTTCGGATTTTTTCTGATGATTTTTGGGAACTTGCATTTCCACGTTTCATCATTGGTTTCCTACAGATACTTGGCTAACCGTTGCTGAATTTGTTTAGAAAATCTGTTTACATAATATTTAAATCTTAATTGCTATTTATTTATTTTACAGATTTGATAATGAGTGGCGAAACAATTACAATTAGAACAATTTTACGCTAACTGTGGGGGAAGTCTGAGGGCAAGGGCAGCGAGAAAAGATAATAATGATCAAGAAAGGCACAGGAACCGCCAACGAAAGAGTGGCACAAATCCGGTTCAGACTTTTCAAAGAAAGTGACTCCAGTCACGAAGAAGAATCAAAGTCAAAGATACCTTTTGCTGCGAAAATGGTTGAATAACAGCCAATCTCAAACACTCATACATTGTTGGCAGAAATTCATACTTCCCAAAGCACCATCAAATAACATTTCCATACGCTCGCTCTTGTGAATGGGCACCGTTGGGAAGATCTTCATGAACTGACCAATGACCAGGGTCAACGATGTGTGAATATTTGCAAACAGCCGCTAGCAAACCCTGTAAATGCTAGTTTTTCGCGTCGAATTGTAACCGGGGACAAAATATGCATCTATTTTGATAATTCTAACATAAGAAATAGGCGGCTTTGTTCCGGCCATGTTTCAGAACCTGTTGACATCCAGTAAGGACTTGGGTATTATCAGTTTCACCATCGTCAAACTTACACTTTCTATATCCACTCTCTCTTACATGTACAAAGACACCTATACTACACAGATATTCTTTATAACATTACCTTATAAATATTCAGTTCAGCTCCTGTTCTCTCCTAACCACTCTTTCATCACTTTCCACCTGTCTCATCTCCAGCATACAATACATACGGCGAACATTTTTTTCTGTTCAGTGCCTCCACCACTTTCGCTAATCCCGTTGTCGTTGTTCCTAACTTCCATGTCACAAAACGTATTAATCTATCACCAAAAGAGACATCAAATTCTCGGTCTAGAAATTTCCACATTATTCTCTATATATAGCATTGCGACACAATTAAATTCCATATGGATATGAATTCTCAATGCCAAGTAATATCAGAAATCGAAATATATCTTTTAAATGAAAGAAAATTTGATGTACATATCTATAAACGGACAAAGAATATATATGAAAAATGGAACACAATAAATTTAACACGTAACAGATGAGATAAATAACCAGATAAAATGAAGATATATCCTGATGACATACAGCGGAGTGATCAACAAAATATGAACAAGAAAAAATCATTCAATATGAAAGGAGATATTTGCGGATGTGTATGTTTATATGTGTGCGTGAGTGTGTATGTATGTATGTATGCATTTGTGTATGATGTATGCATGCATTTATGTATGTTGTATGTAGGTATGTATGTATGTATATATGTATGTATGTATGCATGTATGTATATGTATACAAGAATTATAAGTTGAACATTCTAAAGATGCAAATCACGAACATGATTATCTGGATGTTGAAATAATTAAAGAATTGAAGTGAATAGTGCATCCCATGGCTTAACATTCTACAAAAATAAAACAAGAAGAAACCATCGATATTTGAAAAAGTAAAAGATAATCTTGGCCGATTTACGCATCCTAGAACCATTCGCTAAAATGAAAAATACCATATTAATGATATATATAGTAGCAAAAGTAGTTACACAGGAAGCATTAACGAACTTTATAAACTACTCATAAATGATTGTCAATGAAAGTAAATGCCGCCGAAAACCAACTAAAAATTATAAGATCTATCTCACCTGAATGAAATCGATGACAAAGATGGAACATGAAAAATAACGAGAAACATATATTACTGATACCAAAAAAATATTTGAAAGAAATCCGGAAGCAAGAAATCATCATGAAACTGCAAATATTCTTTTCTATCTTTCTCTTTTGCTTTTGCTTTTGTTTTGGTTTTTCCAAATCCGACGTATTTAAATCAGAAATATTTATATTCAAACCTAAAGTGATTTTATCTACAAACAATGACAAAAAAAAAAGAGAAATATCAAAAAGTTTAATGCAGCACCAGCAGAAATAGGAGTAGAATTCTAAGGAACAATATTAACGGTAAACGACTTGCCATAACATGATTGTTTAAAACAAGAACTGCTCCTTCTGAACAATCACGCGAAGTCCCATTTGCAGTATAAAAACAAACTTCGAAAGCAGGGTTATATGATAACATGAATTCAGCGACTAAGATATGGAACAAACATCACTAGTTCACCTTCTGAACATGTTAACCATCGCTTCCGTATTGATTGCTTTCTGCAACGAATTCAGCCACCGGATGAGATCCATACCATCGGGTTTTTATAGTTCTTTTTTTTAAAAATTAAATTTGTTATAACGTAACTCTGTAATTTTAGCTCAAGATTAGCAGTTTTTGTGGTAGGGCCCAGTTGATTACATTGACTGCATTGCTGAAATGGTACTTTATCGACACGAAAAAGAGAAAAGCAAGCTGATCTCGGATAGAATGCCACAAAGCATTTTGTCCGATGTGATTTCTGTATAAAATTATGCTGAAGCATTTATTTGATGCTTTGTGTTAACGTGATTCTCAATTCTTCCACAACGATAAGCTGACGTCTGGGGTACGACGCACGGATGTGCATCAGCTTCCATTTGGTTATTTCAACTCCTGTATCAGACTACTCACTAGTTTATCTGCACCGGGAGGATGAAACGCAAACTTGACAATTTCATGATTTCAAAGTAAACTATAAATGACCGTAAGTAAATTATGAAATTCAGTTGGTCAGGGGAACTCACAACTAATCTTCCGAACCAGCTTCTATCTAATGAATTAAACCCAAACGCAAGTGTGACACTAGGTCTTTCAGTCTGGTGAATTAATTAGTAATTCGCTGGTTGCATTTCAACAACAAATTTCAGCATGTGCATATTTCATGAAGCTTTATTTTGTAAATCAAACAGAATAAAATCACAGCGGGGGCTATCGACTCGTTTCTCGCAACTGCACATGATACATTTTTAATATTTTACGTTTATTATGGTCTTTGGTATAGAACTAAGTAAATGACGGTGTGAGGTCTTCATGGATTTTTGTGTCGATTTCGTCAACTCCAGTAATTATTTCTGTCTGGTGCGATTCTATTGAACTTCGTTAATGGAACGGTTGAATTATATATACATATATGTGCATATATATATATA
>NC_068988.1:89329666-89331701 GCF_001194135.2 Octopus bimaculoides
TATATATATATATATATATATATATATATATATATATATATCATAACATAACAGTTTGATTCAACTCCAAGCTTCAGAAGTTAGACCTGTAGAAAACTACATATATAGGCATGTGTACATACATTTATATACGTATATATATCTATGTAAGTATGTATAAACATACATAATTACATATACATTATGCATACATATATATAGCATGTATGTATGTCATTATTCAGTTTTATTTCAAGATTTCTTGCCAATAGAGAGAAAAAGAGCCGGTTTCTAATCTAGATCCAAGACGCCCTCATTGGAATTTCGACAACACCAACAGAAAGTTTTTGTATATATGTATACGTGCAGAATTTTATGTTTTGTTTTATGTTTGTCGTCTCATGCATACACATGCATATATAGAATGCTCATATAAACGTCTGGAACGTTTTACAGATTTTTACAGTTCCATTGATGGCTTAGTTCTGTAACCCTCGAATCACCTTTCTCTTTTCTGGTTTTGAGAAGCGCAATTTATCAAGATTGGTATTAAGGCAGTGTGTTACTTATAATAGTGCCCCAATGATTACTGGATAGAGTAACTACAGATTACTCAATAGTTCAGTGTAGGTATTCTCTTTTTCACTGTTTTCAACTTTATGTTAACATCCACTGGGCAGGTGATTTCCACAACTGCACACAGTTTATCTTCTCTATCCCAAATCATATCAGCTCTATTGTGGTTACGTCGTATTGAAGTTTTCACTGGGACATTCCATAGGTACTCCATTTTATTATGAGAAGATATGCCTTCTACCATATTGTGGATTCTTATGTCTTTGTCCCCGGTGTTATCCTTCCAACGGATTTCATTATATAGTGTCCCATATACAACGTCATAACTCATCGGTAGATAATTACTGTAATGAATTTTTCGGGCTTATGATGTGGTTGATAACTTCGGTATTAAAGTCTGCATCAGCTGTCACATTATGTATGTGTCTTCTATTTTTTTAATTATTATAAATATTCCACTGAGGAGGAAGCCGGTTTCCGACAAAAATACATCTTTGGGATGTAGTTAACACAGACTAATTAACATTTGGAACTTAAGAAAATTCTTGCATATCTTTACTCTTCCACTCACATATTGCATTTGTAATGTACAAATTAGCCGGTCGACTTCTCTTTCTGACAATCCCAGTTTATCAAGATTCTCCTGTAAGCATTTACCAACAAAACCCAGTACTCCAATCAGTATTGGTATGAATGTGAATTCATAGTCTGGATACAGAAGCTGGAGGTTTCGAAGCAGTTGCCCATATATATCATATTTCTCTTTGATTTTCAAAGAGATATTTATATCTGCATGACAGCTGATCTTTATGATGGTACATACCTTAGCCTTTCTGTCCGAAACAACAATATCCAGCCTGTTATCTTTACATTTGACGACATTTAAGGATAGCTGCTTATCAATGTTGCAGACTTTACATTTCAGCACTGTACATATATATTTTTTTAACCGCTGTCATTTTGCAGGTACTGCCTGAATGATAGCATACGGCATTCGTGGGTCGTCTGTTTCTGTGGAAGTTCCCAACCACCTCTTGAGGATCCTCATTAGAAGTCCCAACATTAGCAGGGCAGTTGTGCGTGCAAACCACTATATGTTTTACGTATTTGTTGTCAGTAATTGTGAAGGTCTGTGTGTCGTTTTTATGTAAAATACACAGTTGTGATGATGATTGTTTGCATTTGTACTTTTCTAATTAGCCTCTCATTTCTGGTTTAATTAACTGTATGTTCTAGATATAGTTTCTATGATATATGGTTACATTACAAGCTGCTTCAATAATTACAGATATTAATCTAAACTTCACGTTCGTATGTCAATATAGAAAGACGAGAAAATTCGTAAACTATTTACCTTGAAAAGTTTACTTGCCACTGAAACAGATAAAAATTTATAAAAATCGACAACAATATTTCTTTCTGGGACGAAAACAAAACATTCAACACACACACACACACACACACACATACACACACATAT
>NC_068988.1:89331711-89333118 GCF_001194135.2 Octopus bimaculoides
TATATGGTGGTTGTCTACTCCTTATACACAGTTTCACCACCTCCTGTACCTACACCTTAGCCCTTTCGTGGCGTCTGACGTGGCTTTTTAAAACAGACAGTGTTTTGAAAAAAACACGCACACAGATTGCACCTCTGATTTGCACTACCAATACCTGCAAGTAAGTTCTGCTCACTGTGGATCCTAACATGTCTTTTAGGACCCCCATTGGATTTGCAAACCCTCTGGCACACGCCACATTCAAATATATATATTTGTTTGTGTGCATGTGCTTGAGTGCATGTGTGAAGTATAGATGTGTGTGTGCACAGATATAGTTTTTTTTAAATCTCACAAACAGACACACACGTATGCACAAGCACACATATAGAATGATCTTTTTTGTGTGAATTATCACTTCGCTTAATATAGCGTACGAGTTAGTAATTCAGTTCAATTGACGAACTTTCAAAACAAACTGTCACTTCTCCGCAGGGCATATAATACATTCCGTAGATATTATTGTACGCTAAAACACAATTTTTAGACATGAATTGATATCGACAACAGCAATATCAGCATTACACCAACCCAACACCATCATCAACAACATCAATAACAATAACAATAACAACCAGTAAAATTGTTAGCTTCAAAACAAAAGCAAAATAAACACAAAAAGAGTTTTTTCTTCTTGTAGAAAAGAATACCCTACGTGGTCCAGCTGAAGTAAACAAATTGAAATAAATGAAAAGAATTAGCTATTATGTTTCATAAATAATTGTCTCTCTAAGAAAACAAACCATATCAAATTCAATCTGTACTTCATGGCGTTACGTCCATATGTGAGTTTTGTAAATGTTTATAAAAAGTGAAGTATGCAGATGATATATGTTGCAACGAAAAATGCATAAACCAAAAACATAGTTTGTGAACAAATAGATGTTGCTCTTAATATAACACATTTTATAGAATTTTCATTAAACTGTGTAGCCTGATGGAAAATCAGTTATGATAAAATAATTTTTAATAATTACAAAGCTAGGAAGGTGGGAGTAAATGATGATTAAATCGAACCTGTTACTTGAATACTTCATTATTTCATCTGAAACTCGGTAGAGAAAAGAGACGTTGGCCTCTCTAGGATTTATACCGAGAACGTACGGGGCTTTAAACTGATACATCAAAATATTTTGCCCAGCGTTTTACGATATAGATAAATATAACGGCAATATATCTTCAATAACAATAAAAACGGTTTGTGATTTAGGCTACAGACACGTAATTTTCAGGACCAGCGATTAGTCGCTATCCCCGTGTTAGTAACTTGACTGATAATTTAAACTATGGACTACGATAGGATAAATAATAATAGTATTAATATATACATGAACTTATATATATATATATATATATATATATATATAT
>NC_068988.1:89334623-89338065 GCF_001194135.2 Octopus bimaculoides
GTGCACGTATGTTTGTATGTATATGCGTATGAATATTTATACGTATACCTGTATGTATGTGTGTATGTATGTATGTATGTATCTGCGTAGGAAGAACAACACAACAATACAGTGAGTCGCTGGTCTGATTCACTGCCATTTAGAAAGACAACTTTACAAAACTCTGCCTTTTATGTTCCAAGCCTTTCTTAATGGCTTTTAATTTCCTGTGTTTACATCGTTCACACTGTACAGGTATACACAAAGTACATAGATACAATATAGGTGACATACAAATACATGTATACGAAAAAAACTCATTGGTGCAGTTGCAAAAGCAAAATTACATGCATACCTATTGAGAGTACGTATGTATAATTCAATCTTGTTCTACTCGCATATATATAATAAATACTCAGTGAATGAATCCTACAATGCAAGACGTAGAGTGAAATATAATGAGACGTTAATGTGGTGTGGTTTATTAGTTTAAGTTTATCATGAGACATATTCTTCAAAATTTCGAAGGAGCTGCCAGATTTCTCAAGATATCGACTTTTGGATTCTTGACTTTACCCTCATCTACGTGCGTGAATATGGGCTAATGTCTAAATGAGTACGATCGTGGACACATCCAGCCAAATTGGCGTTCGTCTGAAAGATTTCTAACGTAACGGAACACGACAGAGTGCGTAACTGGGAAATGACACACACACGCGCACTCACACTGGACATATTCATGCACGCATATATATGTATGTGTGTGTGTATTAATAATGGAGGGTCCTACTTATAGCACCCGCAGGCTAATGATAGCAGTTAAAACGACTCAAAACCACAGTTTTCATTTGTACACAATGGTGACATCGAGGGAACGGTCAGTACAAAGAACAGAAAATGCAAATCAGACATACCCATATCACAGGGATTTCGAACTTTGTGAATGCTCACTTCGTTCTCGTCAGTGAGTAATACTGACCCAGGGTCAAAAACAAGCCCGCTTCTTCCTCTGCTCGATAATCATTTTTAATGCTGCGGCTAATTTAAAGGGATTATCGAGGTGAATAAAAATTACAAAAATATTTGAGGATATAACTGCCAATAAGACCAGTATTAATCGGGGGAGGTTATAACTCGATTACATCAACCCCAGAGCTTAACTAGTACTTATTTTATCCACCCGAAAAGGATGGAAATCATAGCGGATATCATCGGTGGAATTTGAATTCAGAACGTAAAGGCGGAGGAAATGCTAATATGCATTTTACTCGGCGTACTAATGATTCTGCTACATCGCTGCCCTGTGGATCAACAAAATATTATGAAGTATTCAACAGATCGCCACTAATCACATAAAACGAGAAGCACAATGTCACACAGTTTCCGTGTAATTCAATGTGAATTATACATGCAAGAAAATGACGTGGTTTTTAAAATTCTTATTTATGCATTTACAATATTTGTAATCAACTCATAATTTGAATATTGAACTAATACTCCTCACAGCAAGCGGAAACGTGTTACGCGCTGAGAGGACAGCAAGAAAAAATCGTCAGGGAATTAACACCCGTCATGCTATTGTTTTGGCCTGTTTTTACTGAAACCCTAAGGGTGTCTGGACGGCCTAAGTCACGACTTCCGTGTGTCCTCCTACCTTGAGTGTGGATTAAAATCAAAACTTTCCAGTGAACTTATTTCCCTGAAGTGTGGTGTATGTCGCTCCACCATGAGGAGCACCACAGGAAGTCGGACAGTGAACCTATTTCAAACTCCTTTTCATTTCCATAAAATTCAGTGCCATTCAACGACATGCTAGAGCAAACGAAATATAAGCCAACAATCGCGAAGCGAACTTACAAACAACAGTTTGCAGGTTTAGCAACGTCGATTTTTCTCGTCATTCCCATCATCATCAATATCTTTCTAGTCCAACTGACAGACGAGTCAGGTGAATTAACTTCTATAAATGTTACAAAAGGAAATGGGTTGGTTTGTTCAGACAACTGGTGTGCAGCGAAATGAAACAGATGGGATAAGCAAAGTACTTTTATACAACAACAACAGCGAAACCAACAAGGTCAGTAACAGAGACAGCAGCAACAGCAATAAAATCATTCACAACAACAACATCACCGGCTGAGAAGCAGAAACAACAACAATACCAGTCAAAATAACAGTGAAAGCAAATGCAATAACAAAAGAAACAACAACTGTAGCAGCAGCAATGCGCATGTCAAAGAAACCAGTTCGATTAGCTTACATAAGCTTTCAAGCAGAACAATTCCAGACCAATTTCCTTCCTGAATGATTTATCAGGAATGAAAACAATGTGCCGTATTTACAATGTATATGATGAGTTCATGCATACACATACACACCCAACCTATCACGCACCCTAACATCACAGCTACTCAAATACACACACACACACACACACACACACACACACACACACACACACACACACACACACACACACACACACACACACACACACACACACACACACACACACACACACACACATATATATACATATATATATGCACACATATATACATATACATATACATATATATTAACACTTATACTCACGCACATGTGTATATATGCGTGTGTGTTTATCTACGTATACATTTGTAGGTGAGTGTATATGCATGTATGTATGTATCTATCTATCTATCTATCTATCTATATATATATATATATATATATATATATATATATACGTGTGCGTATAAATATTTATGCATAAATATAGACACATTGGCACATACACATGTACCAATACATGCACACAAACACACACACACACACACACATGCAACCACACAAGCACACGCATAACCACACACACATGCCCACACAGCGACAGGACAGTCCGCAATAGTTTTACTCGGATGCTGCCCAGAAATCCCTGCCATTCGTATTCGTGATACCCAAATTATTCTTCAGCAGTTGAGATTGGCCATCAATTCCGTTGCTCAATTTAGGATATATGCGCTTAATATTTCATAATTTGATGGTCATGATGTTCGGTTCTAGTAAAAGACATATCTCTTCCTATTCGTATATAAGGTGCAATGCCAGTCATTTCATGACGTTTTGGCTTTCCTTTTTTCGTACATAAACATACAGCGGTAATTAAAATAGTTCAAGTAAATTGATGAGTTCAAACGATGAAATTTTAAATCTATCTACACCTAAGTGGGGTGTGTCTAATCTACTTTTCACTTTACTTACTGGCCAGAGTCGTTACTATATAAATTATTCTATAACACGTGCATTGCTTAGAGAGACAGAAATATAGATTCACATACACAAATACACACACACACACGGACGCACATACACACATACATATATATCCATATATATATATATATATATATATATATATTTATACATACTGTTATTTCTTTGTGTTTGCATATTTACACGCACACAAACACATTATATATAT
>NC_068988.1:89338423-89339524 GCF_001194135.2 Octopus bimaculoides
TATATATAATGTATGTGTGTGTGTGTGTGTTGGTCGGTGGTTGGGTGTAAATATATTAATACATAAAAATAACAATATGGATAAAGCTTGCGTCGCGAGAATGACGTCGATCCCATTTTAAATCTGTGGATACATTGACATATGTGTCTATTTGATGTGTTTTTCTCCTTTACTTCTAGTCCTTTCTATATTATTTTACTACCACCTACTGCTTTCCCGCTAATTCTTTGATAGGACTTTTCCATATATAGAACACATTGGTATGTTTCCACAGTAGAATACCAGTTGTTGCTTTGCAAGTGTTCCAATGTTTTTGGCTAATTTTGGAAATATTTTAAGCTTATATTATATAAACAACTTTAGCTTGTTTTATAGACGTTTCTAACGAACGAAACATATGTGTATCCGTAACAAAGAGGGTCATTAACAAAGAGGTACCTTCTATATTTTTAAATTCTTTTTTAGTATATAAGAATGGTTATGGAAAAATTATCTCCCTCTTTCTGTGTTTGCTGTTTTAATATAAAATACTTTATTGGCTTCAGTTTATTTTAAAGTTTATTATATGCTAATAGAAGGTAATTAAAAATGGAGGAATTTTTACTAAATATTTCTCATGGCAAGTGTAATATTTATCAGTTAATGATATTTGACCTTCATCCGTTTTCTTTATATATATAAAAAAGAAGTTTGAAATCGCCACTATATCAGATAAATTTTAAATTTAATTTTCTCAGAGCTATTTTACATGTTTCATTTCTTCTTGAAAAAATGAACCTTATCAAAACAATATATTTTTAAAAGCAAAATGAAAGAAGAGTTCATAATTATCTTTTACTAGTTTCAACACAGTCCACGTGGAAGCGTCTTATATTAGGGAACATAAAGGCTGTCTTGTGCGTTATGTTCCCACACATAAAACGCTTCTACGTGGACTCTGTTGAAACTAATAAGAGATAATTATGAACTTTTCTTTCATTTTACTTTTAAAAATATATATTTTTGATAAGGTTCATTTTTTCAAGAAAAACCGAAACATGTAAAATAACTCTCAGAAAATTAAAATTAACATTTATCTAATATAGTGGCGTTTTGAAACTT
>NC_068988.1:89340105-89341112 GCF_001194135.2 Octopus bimaculoides
ATATATATATATATATACGATGGGCTTCTTTTACTTCCGTCTACCAAACCCACTGACAATGTTTGTTTGGCCCATGGCTATAGTAGAAGACACAAGGCATGTGTCTTGGCACATTTGGTCGAGAATCAGGCTTCTTATCACACAGCCACGCCTGCGCCATATAAGCATCTATGCTAGAAAGCCATAGTCACCTACGAATGACGCTTTCTCTGTGATTTTGTATATGATGAGTGTTGACCCGCATCGCGTTTCTTATTTGTTATATAATTTATGACATATTTACGTTCTACGTAAGTCCTAGTTAACTCTATTTTCACCCAGGTTGAAAATGCCTTTCCTAAGATGTGGAAGAGAAAAATAGAAAGAGTAACAAATGAATAAATCTCTGTAACCTCTTTCTGTCTCCAGTATTATTCTGCCTAATCTGAACATTTCCAGAGTCTTTCTGTGCATGAAGTAATTGAAAGAAGTCAATAATTCTATACAGTTTGGCGCATAAACCAACGGAAGTAGTGATAAGCCAGTATGATTGACCCTAAACGCCAAATTGATTTGGCTCCATTCTTAAGACCTCACATAATTTGTGCAACTTCTTTATGTCTTTGGAAATAATTACCATTGATTTTCTACATGATTGGCAATGGCACTGATTTTTACCAAAATATTGCAGATTTCTTTCGAAATTCTGCTTTAATTTTGTCTGTTAGTTTTATCGTGACTTACCAACATTTACCAATACATTATCATCCACATACATCTATGTCTCCGTCTCACTTTTTCTCTCTTTTGCTCCCTCTCTCACTCTCACTGTCACTCTCCTCTCCCTCTCTCTTTGTATCTTAATCTATTTATCTCTTTTCTTCTCCTCCTCCTGTCCTCCCTTTTTCATTTTTTCTTTTATCTTACTTTTGCTACTTTTCTCCTCTGTTTCGTCTCTGTTTGTTTCTCTCTATCACTGATTTTACGCTTCACTTCCTTGTGTCGCCAAGTTACTTTGTCTCATATAT
>NC_068988.1:89341283-89349480 GCF_001194135.2 Octopus bimaculoides
ATATATATATGTATATATATATATATATATATGTATATATATATATATGTATATAACAATTCCAACACTGAAGAGAACCATAGTAACGCCCAAAGGTCAGGTCGATAATAGCGTTATCATGCATTTAAGGCCAATTACGTACTTACAAAAGTAAAGATGGATTTGTACTCCTCTTGTGCGTACAGCCACAAATGACTGACTGAATACACACTGACTTGTCAAGGTCACACATGGGAACACTCCCTGCACCTATTGCACCGCTGTCTGTAGACTCTAGATTCAAACGAATTTCAGGTTCTGATTTAAGTAAAAGGATAAGCAACTCCCAACAGATGGATTGTGGTTCACTACAGCTGTTTCGGACGTGTTTTTTTTGGGGGGTGAAAATAAGTGTCACATCATGCAAACCAAAACTGTTTACATCCGGCGAATCGTCGTGGCAGTCCGTAGGTTACGACAACGAGGGTTCCAGTTGATCCGCTCAACGGAACAGCCTGCTCGTGAAATTAACGTGTAAGTGGCTGAGCACTTCCCAGACATGTGAACCCTTAACGTAGTTTTCGGGGAGATTGAGCGTGACATAGTAAGTGACAAGATTGGTCCTTTGAAATGCAGGTACAACAGAAACAGGAAGAAAGAGTGAGAGAAAAGTTGTGGTGAAAGAGAACAGCAGGGTTCGTCACGACTCCTGCCAGAGCCTCGTGAAGCCTTAGGTGATTTCGGTCAATAAACACTCACAACGCCGGTCTAGGAATCGAAACTGTGATCCTATGACCGCTAGTCCGCTGCCCTAAGCACTGGACCATTGAGCCTCCACATCATGCGAATAGAGGTAAGGAATAAACATTTTGAACTTCAAAAGAACGAGTGCATAGTACGAGATGATCGCACCGACACAAAGTCGCTGAGAGGATTTGAATCGATAGAGTCATATTGCACTATGTACTTGTTCTTGGGAAGTTCAATTCTTTTTTCTTACATGTATTCACCTGAAGAAAACTTATTATTTTTTTTGCATAGTGTAACAATAAATAAATACCTCTGAATCACCTGTAATAAACCACAATCCTTCGGTTGTTATACGTTTATATATATATATAAAGCGTCAGCATGTTCTCTACACTAACCACGGTCTGATATGGAGACATTGAATTTGAGCATCATATCATACTGCTGTTGGTGTAATTGACACCAGTGCTCATCATGTACAGGTCTTATGAAGCCCACGAAAAAATAAAAGCAAGGTCCTCCTCAGAGGAATTTGAGCTAAGAAGGTATGGACGGACGAAATACCGTGAAGCATTTCAACCGGCTGCTAGCGATTCTGCTAACCACAGCTATGTAACCAATCACATATTTAAATATATATATATATATGCATACATATGTGTGTGTGTGTGTGTGTGTTTGTATATGTGTGTCTGTCCCTCTGTCAGTGTATGTGTGCGTGTAACTGACTAAATATATATATTCTTTTATTCTTTGACTTGCTTCAATCACCTGTCTGTGACCATGCTGGTGCACCGCATTGAAGGGTCTTAGTCGAAGGACTCGTTCTTTTATTTAAGTTTAATACTTAGCCTATTAATCTCTTCTATAGAACCGCAAGTTACGGGGACATCAACACATTAGCACCGGTTGTCATGCGGTGGTGGAGGAAGAACACAGATAAAAAGACACTCACGTAAATACACACACACACACACTCACATACACATATATGAAAACGTATATAATTAGGGTATTAAGAAGCAAAAGCTTTGCTAAAAATTGGAGTCATAAAATTCTCCTAAGCTCCAAGAATTATTACTAGATTTTTTACTGGAATGGTGGAAAAAATTTTAAGTGAATAAGAATTGTATTTTACCTCAGCAAAATTGCAAGAGTAATGGCAGTTAACTTCGATTTTGTTCCAGCATGTCTGTAAAAATTTAGTGATAATTCTTGTCGCTTCGGAATTTTTCATGACTCCTATTTTTAGCAAAGGTGGTGTTTCTTAATACCCTAATTATATATATTTACTAATTTACCCATACGGTTTTTATGCTTGCGGCCATTAATATTATTATTTCTTATAGATAATAATGTTCTTTATATATATATATATATATATATATATACGACGGGCTTTTTCAGTTTCCGTCTACCAGACCTGTTTGCGAAACTCTGGTTGGCCGATACTATGGTAGAGGACACCTACCCAAGGTGCTATGCAGTTGTACTGGACCCAGAACTGTGTAGTTGGGAATCTAGCTTTTTACCACACAGCCACGTTTCACGTTCGTAAAGTGCACATTCGATCCGTTCGGGATTATTTATTTTCTTTAATTAATATTTCATATTCTACTGATTTCCAACCGATTAATGAGATTTTATTGAGCGTTAAACCATTCAGATATCTTGGCATCGTTGAAAAGAAATGGAAATATTTCGGATTTTGTGATACGGTCGAATAATATATTTTGTCTTTTGTATCTGATACACATTCTTGTTTTGTTTATATCAATATATTGTTTTCTTCTAAATCTCTTTCTTTGTACTTTTCCAATAGTCACACATGCATACACAAGTACAATGTCTGTTTGTATGTGTGCGTACATGCATGAGAGAGAGAAAGAGAGTGTGTGGGCTGGGGGTCTATAAATTCTGCTCCTAACATCTGATATGCAACATTAAAATCACGCTGAACTAAGTCAAATTCATTAAGCTCGTGTAAAAATGCATTGGGTTCTGAGTGCTACTTTTGTCCACTCACTGGTATGTATGTATGTATGTAATATGAAGAAACGTAAGACTAGGTAATTTAATCCATAAACATTACTCCGATTTCAGATGAATTTAAAAACAAGAATATATATGATACATTAAAAACATATGAATACATAGATATTTTTAATAATCTATAAATAAATAAATATGTTAAAAATATATATGTAAGATAATAGATTATACAAATAGATGTAGACATAAATATATTAAAACATACATATATGCGTAAATATATTGAAGAAGGTCTGAAGTAGTGACGAAAGTGATGATATCGAACTCATATCAATTCCCTTAATAATCCTAAATATAAAACGATTACCATACTTGCTAAGTATATCCAGAAAATTTCGGCTTTGCAGACTCCTAGTGAAGCCCAAGTGATGTTCTTCCACAGCATCTATTAAGATTTGCGCTGTGATTTTTTCTTTTGTGTGTTACTTTCATGCGTACTCAGCGTATTTTGTAATGTTAAAATCCCAGACTATTTGTAATGTTCAAATCCCAGAGATTATTATTATTATTATTCAACATTATTTTTTATTATTATTATTATTATTATTATTATTATTATTATTATTATTATTATTATTATTATTATTATTATTATTATTATTGTTCAGTAGTTTTATTTTTATAACGTGCTTTCACTTCACTACCGAGCGCAGCTCTGTGTGTCTTGGGTATGTGCTGTGGTTTTCTGTGATGCTCTTATGGTTACTGTATTGAAAGTGTTTTGCGTAGGATGTGTGCAGTGCCCAGTAGTGCAATTTTCTGTATGTTATATATATTTGTAAGTCCTGGTCTTTTTGTTATGTATTTGTCTGAATATTTTTTTATTATACCTAAGGCACCTACTTTGATAAGAATTGTTTCTGTTTTTAGATTCCACATTCGAGTTACCTCTATTTCCAGGTCTTTGTATTTTGAAAGTTTTTCCATTTCTTTTAGAGAAACGTTGTTATCTGCTGGTATTGATACATTAATTAGAACGCATTTTTTTTTCTGCATGATCTTTGACAACTATATCTGATCTATTGGCCTAAATTTCTCTAGCCGTGTGTATTGGCATATCCCAGAGTATGGTTGCTTTCTCGTTTTTACCCGGTAACAACCGAAAAATCGGCAGTTATTTCTAGTTCCAATTCAGATTACGCTGTTTCATGTACCATCGCGTTCCCTGTTCAGTTCCTGTTTTAGTTTCGCTCCTATTCCTACCCCCATCCTATGTCGCTCTATATTTTTTAGAATCAGATAGATGTAATTAAACCAATAATTTTTTTATTAACCTTTATGGTAATAGTGTATTGCTAAAAATAGTTGTTACAAACTATTAATACGAATAGTGCTTGAATAAGAAATGTCCTTATATTATTTTAGCAAATGAATATGTATCAGAGTAAAATAAATGAGTTGACCAGTAATACCGAGAAAGCGGGAGTTATCCCCACTTGCCGTTTACCATTACATTGTCCCAAGTTCTATCAGGTTTCCTGGTCAGTTCCCGTTTTCATGCCCAAACGGTCGTTTAGGTTAATAGTATATTGCTAAAAATAGGTATTACCAACTATTCGATTGGTGGATGAATAAGGAATGTCCCTATATTATTCTAACAAACGAATATGCATCTGATTAAATAAATTAGATAGATTTACAAATACATTGATAAATACTCCGTGTATTGTAGCTGGCGTTCTTGCGTGTCGTAGCTTATCGTAGCTGATTTTTTAACGTGTTTACAACCCACCGCTCTAGAAGGCCCATTATAGATTTTTATTGAAATGCAATTCGCCTATAATTTACATGGATGTTAGAAAGAAATGAATAACAAAATCCAATTTAACGTGGAAAATTATTTCAATAAACCAAATTTGTAAGTTTTGACATCATTTTAAAATCTCACAATATGAAACAGCAACAGGGAAGACCCTAAAAAATATAGAAGCAGACAGCTATAGGACGTCACACACACACACACACACACACAGAAATTCAGAAGCGTACACTCAAGTAATCACGAGTTTAAAATGGTTATAGTAGACATATGTATGTATGTACTTATGTATATTTATGTATGCATGTGTGTCTGTGTGGGAGTGTTTCTTTGAGATGGACAACAGAAAGGCAACCAATTCCCTCTCTCCTTAAAGCTACGTATCCCTCAAACCCACCTTTCTGTGTGTGTGCGTGTTTGTGCCTGTGTGTGTCTGTTTGTGTGTATGTTCTATCTATGAATTTACAAAAGTATGTATGCAACGTTGCGTGTATATGACAGCTGTATTAATGTCAACATCCCATTGCCACCGCTTTTCTAGACTAATACCTTTTGCAACCTTCACATTTTATCATATGATTAGTTCAACGCTCGTGGGGGATATATTTAAGATTTTTATAGAAATCCAATTCACCTATTATTAGACTGGATATTAATGTAACAGGTATGCAAAGTTTCATGAATATTGGTTCGCTGGTCTAGGTACTAAGATGGCAACAGACAAATTGCCATTTATATATTGTGTTTTGGTTAAATTTCTTTTGTTGTTCTACTTTCGTGTGTTTTTATTTTAAGTTATTTATTTGTGGCACGAATTACTTTGAATCTCCAGTTTCTCTTTTATTTGATGCTAATGTTTAGTTTGTTTCTACTTATGTTTTATTTTTCTTCAATAATTTTACTGCCGATGAATTATTCATAGGTGAAACTTCCCATTTAACAAGTCTAGATGCCAGTATGCCTACAATATGTTTGTTTCTCTTAAAACAGATACATCATATAGAACGAAAAGAAAATTAAATATAATCAAGAACTAAGAAGAAAAATATAAAATAGCAACAAATATAAAGTGTAAATAACACGAACAACAACGCCGACAACAGCAAAAGCAACAACAACAATAGTAATAATGAAGAAGAAGAATTATTTACTGGGGGCCCAAGTGACAACAATGCAAACATTATAATGCATCACCATACGCTACCAATACACAAGCAAGCATAGTTGTATTGTAAAGAGTGTTTGTATATATATATATATATATATATATGTCTGTGTGTGTGTGTGTGTGTGTGTGTGTGTGCGTGAGTGTATGTGTGTGTATATAAATAATACATACATGTATATATATATATTCTTTTATTCTTTTACTTGTTTCAGTTATTTGACTGCGGTCATGCTGGAGCACCACCTTTTTTTAGGCGAGCAAATCGATCTAGGCCTCATTTTTTGTAAGCCCAGCACTCATTCCATCAGTTTCCCTTTGCCGAACCGCTAATTTACGGAGACGTAAACACACCAGCATCGCATGTCCAGCGATGCCGGGGCGGCGGCAAACACAAACACACAAACACACACATATATATACACATATATACGACGGGCTTCTATCAGTTTCCGTCTACCAAATTCACTCACAAGGCTTTGGTCGGCTCGATGCTATAGTAGAAGACGCTTGCCCAAGGTGCCATGGGACGGAACCCGGAACATTTGATTGGTAAGCAAGCTACTTACCACACAGCCACTCGTATGTTTTCAGTGTGTACAAATAACACGGAAAACTACATAACTAATTGGCAGGGTAGACAAAAATTGACATAAGTACCAAGGATGTTACAGCCTCCTTATAAAGGTAGAAGTTCCAGGGTTTAGTGAAATGTTTTTGTATAAAAGATAAATACAAAAATGGAGTTAAAAGCAGGTGTTATTCAAATCTTTATACTTCCGACTTATGTTTCGAATAAATCATTGGTATTAGTCCAGAGGAATTAAAATGTGACGTAATGCGATCTTCTCATCAAGGTAAACAAAGAGAAACAAAACACATCAATAAGCAATTTTAACCGAATATGATTACTGCGTATATGATGAAGGGAACGCTGGCAAGTTGTTTCTAAAACAAAACCGCTATTAGATTTAACTTCAAAGGAGATTTCGAGAAATAGAAGGATGAGAAAGAAAGAACTTAGCAGAAAACCAAGAATGGTGAAATGTAGTGTGATAGATGAATGGGAATTAAGCTTAAAGGAGTGGAAATAGATATATTTAGTTGAAATGAAATGTAAGAAAACAGTTAAAGGTCGAATTTTATTATTTGGTAGCAATTACTTATAGGAACTAAACTTATGTTTTTGCCAATTCTATTAATAAAAACAAGTGCACTAATTTTATCCAGTTCGACATTTCTAGTTACTATTCCTCTATTAATCCAGTTGTCTCAACAGAGCAGTCTGGTCCGCACACAACAAAGTAGGTCTCGCCAGAGATGAAATTAATGTCGTGTTAGCCTCCAGAAAAATCAATCAAATAAATTTGAAAACAAGTTATGGGTAAGTAAAGATACGCCTGGCGTTTTGATGTCATGATGAGAAGTTCTGACTCAGCACAAATCTCTGATTTGATCGGTATATATATCCTTTTATGAGATGGCTGACCAATTCCCAAACATCAATGCAGATCTGTATCGTGACGGTTGTTTACACTACCTTCAAAATGTTTCTAACAAAAAAATGCAAATAGTTAAGCATAGGTTGGTTAAATTTTTCCGAAACATGGGTTTAAGCATTGTTTTCGACAATGATATAACTAAAGCCAAGTTTTTGGTTATTACCCTTAAGTTATATAATGATTAATATTTCCCATACCATAAACCCCCAAATAATTTAAAATATATTAGCTCTTTCAATAACCATTCAAAGGTTATTACAAGGAATTTAGTTAGAAATATTTCACTTAGACTTCCTAGATTATCTGCCAACGTTGATATCTTCAACGATGAAGACAAATTTTATAACTCCGCTTTACTCAAAGCAGGCTATAAATTAAAAAAATTACATATATTAACCCTATTGGAATTAATCCTAACTCTAACGCGTTTATCGTTGCTAACATTGGCAAAAACATACCTTTAGGTTCTATAAGTAATTTCTACCAATCTATAAAATTCGACCTTTAAATGTCTCCTTACATTTCAATTCCACTAAATATATCTATTTCCACGCCTTTAAACTTTATTCCCATTCATGTATCGCACTACATTCCTCCACGCTTGGTTTTCTGCTAATTTCTTTCTTTCTCATCCTTCTCTTTCTCTAAATTGCATTTGACTATAAATCTATTAACGGATTTTTTAAAAAATAACTTGCCAGCATTCCCTTCAGCATATCCACAGTAATCACATTCGGTTAAAATGGCTTATTGATATGTTTTCTTTCTCTTTCGTCCCCTGATGAGAATATTGCATTGTCTTACATCATGTTATTCCTTCTGGAATAATACCAATGTTTTCTTCGTAACAAAAGTCCGAAGTATAAAGATTTCTATAATACCTGCGTTTAACTCCATATCTTTATCTATCTAACTATATCTATATGTATGTCTGTCTGTCTCTTTCTTTCTCTCTCGATATATATATATATATATATATATATATATATA
>NC_068988.1:89349730-89351093 GCF_001194135.2 Octopus bimaculoides
ATATATATATATATATATATATATATATATATATATATATATATATATACATACATATATATATATATACATACATATATACATATACATATATATACACATACATATATACGTATACATACATATATACATATACATACATATATATACATATACATATATACATATACATATATATATATATGCATACATAATATACAGTTGAAATTTATGGAAAAATTAATGATGAATACAGGTGTATGAACAACGAGAAAGTGTGTTAGTTTGACGCTCGGGCTAAAAGAAAATGTCTTTCACATCTATTCACACAGGTTTCACTTGCATTTACTGAATTCGTTTCTGTTCTAACTGTCTTTTCGTGGTATCGTCAAACTGAGTGGTAGTTAAAAAGTGGTAGTTACCAGCTATTATAAATAAACCGGTAGCCGGTCGAGAGGAGGAGGTCGAAGGTAGGGGTAGTTGAGAGTACGGTGCTGATTGTCGTGTCAGTGCTGATATGGTCCTCAAACAGTGATCCTGAGTGAATGTTGAGAATAATAACACTGTAAGACTGGGAGTGGTACAGTGCCAGATAGAAACTTTCTATCAACGTAGGAATATAACAATATCTGTCAGAACGACAACCGTCTTCAAAAGACAGATTCAACAGTGGCAAAAGACCGCTTTACAACACTTTTCTGGAGTATATGAAGGATCTCAGCAACACAATCGTCATGCATTAAAATACTATACACGTATTAAAGTAAAAAAACAAATTTTACATTTAAAAAATCGGTTGCTAGATCTTCGCATAATTCGCAGTTTATATACTTTAGAATGAGGTCCTATCAAAGCATTTCTGCATAGTCTTTCGCTCGGAATTTTGAAATGTGTGACGTTAAATAGTGTTTTATTTGTCTGGCTTCATATTTCATTTACAGTTCCTGTGTTTGTTTATTTATTTATTTACATCTATATTTTCTGTTTATGTATCCGAAACAAACATAGAATATATTTTAGTCTTCATGCTTTATCTTCCTGAACAGCAACCCTGCTGATTTAAATCTTCACTTTTTTCGGAGGTTATATATTATATTTCTATATATTCTGTGCATATATTGCGAAAGATTTGTCAATACGGGCAAGCATCTCTCCAAAATATTTGCACATATTTATTGCGTTTGTTTTACTGGAGTTTGTAACATAGAGATGTTTGATTCTTTATTTAAAATGACAAAATAATCAATGGATACAGGTGTATATTTTTCTAGCAGTTTGGATGTTCCATATTACACACACACACACATACACACACACACATTTACGTATATATGTGTGTGTGTGTGTGTGTGTGTGTGTGTGTATAATATATATATATATATAT
>NC_068988.1:89351212-89353097 GCF_001194135.2 Octopus bimaculoides
ATATATTATACACACACACATACACACATATATAT
Organism: Octopus bimaculoides; assembly: GCF_001194135.2. Classification (NCBI taxonomy): domain Eukaryota; kingdom Metazoa; phylum Mollusca; class Cephalopoda; order Octopoda; family Octopodidae; genus Octopus; species Octopus bimaculoides. The sequence continues at coordinate 89,351,248 of NC_068988.1, forward strand.
AATTTATCGCTTGCGTGTGTCCTTCCTTCGCCCTTTCATTATCATAATCAACATCAATAGCACCATCTCAAATAAAAACGTCATCATCATCATCATCATAAACGAATGGAGAAACTACCTCATCGTCATTAATTTTAATTTCATTTGATGGTTTCCTATTCTGTCAAAGCTAACATATAATTCGTTTTATAGTTCAAGAAGTTTTAATGTCTCCCATATTCTCTCTTAATGTTTCTCCAATTTTAAATCAGCTCCCCCTCTGTCTCTTTCTCTGTCTCTCCACACCTCCCATTCCATCTCCCTCCCCCTCAGATCGTAGGTATGCCTCATACATATATATATTGTAATATACACATATCTCTAACGCTCTATCTCTCTGTCGTTCTTTATTTCTACACACACACATGTATATAACTATATATATATGTGTGTTTGCATGTATATACCAATATATAGATATATGTGCGTATATATATGTGCATATATGTATATATATATGTGCGTATATATATATATATGCATGTATATTTACATGTATATATACACACACACACACATGCACATATATATATATCTTTGTGTATATATACGCCTGTGTGTATATATATGTATATACACACACATAAACGTTATACTTTATTGCCAATTACGTGTCAATGTTTTCTGGCGTTGTAACAACATAGCCTGAAGGTAAATGCTTCTAATAAAATATAATTACCAAGTAAACATTTACCTGTAATCATTAAACACTTATATAGTTGGGGGTCCTTTGAAGTTTCGGCAATTTTATTTGAACTAATTTCCCTTTATAAATGTATTTAATAATTTACAAATGTAGTTGATTAATTAAATTCAATTTGCTAATTGATTAGGTCAAATCATGTTTTATCTCTTCCAGTAATTTTACATCTTGCAGTATTTGCATGTATTTATCTACACGTACATTTCATATGTGTTCACTCAGTTTAGAAGTATTTAACTTTCTATATGTTGTATTTATTATACGCTAGCATTTTCGCTATGATGTCAGAATTGTAATCACTTACTTTCTGTCTGTATGTCCGTATGTCTCTATCTCTCTTTCTGTAAAAACATACATACACACATACATATATACATACGTTTATACATACATCCGAGGGGGTGCTGAAGAGTTCCCGGCTTTAAAGGTCCCACGAAAGACCTGGTCGGAGGCTCAAACTTCTGAGTTCTTTTACAGGGTTTAGAAAGAATAAAGACTCACTGAATCTGAGAGGATAATATTGTGGACAAAATCACAATTGACTGATCTTCCTGTATTTTCTTTCACCCGAGGTCAGGAAATTTTCAGTACGCCCTCGTAACTATATGTATCCGTTTAATTTAACTTTAGCTAAAGCTTCGTAAAGCGCTCTTAAAATCTGTTAAGCTTTTTCTCGGCTACCACATATAAATTTCATCTCGCGTAGTGATCAAATGGTGTGAGTATAAATGTGTAACTCCTTTCAGCTTTGGATAAATCTAATAACAATAATATCGCGAGGGCAGAATTCCGTAGGCCTCATCAATGCATCGCTAGATGTTTTTTCTATGCAGCATACTGTCATTAAATTAAAATTTTCATATTCATATAATATTACTTAATACTCAGAATAATTATACATTTGAATATATCTAGTGCAGATGCTTCCTCGGGCAACGCATAACAATTTGCCAGATTTTCTTATAAGGACACACACTATTTTACACCTATCAAATATTTTCATTCTGTTGGTGGTTAAGATCCATCCTTGTGATATGTACATAGTGCGAAAGTTATTTGAGGACATACCTTTTCTGGGTCACTGCACGACCAAATATATATATATATA
>NC_068988.1:89353696-89354112 GCF_001194135.2 Octopus bimaculoides
TGTGTGTGTGTGTGTGTGTGTGTGTGTGTGTGTGTGTATCTGTGTCTGCCCCACCAACATTGCTTGACAATCGACGCTGGTGTGTTTATGTACCCGATAGAATAAGTAACAAGCTTACAAAATATAAGTCCTGGGGTCGATTTGCTCAACCAAATGCGGTGCTCCAGCATGGCTGCAGTCAAGTGATTCAAAAAATAATGCAAATAAAACGAAGACATGTGTATATACACACACATATATATATATATATACATACATATATACATATACATATACATATATATATATATAGACATATATATATATAGACATATATATGCAATGTTTATATGTATATATGTCTATATATATATGTGTATATATTTATTTATGTATATATACGTGAATATATTTATGTATGTATATATCGATATATA
>NC_068988.1:89356234-89357671 GCF_001194135.2 Octopus bimaculoides
TATATATATATATATATATATGAATAATAATAATAAAGGAGTTACGACCCAAAAACGTACATATTCAAATGAACATATTTATCTTCTTCAATATATATTTCAGTATAAAGAATTCATTAAGAGACTTAATAAATCAAAATTTCTTTATACATCTTCAGGAATAAATATAACACCAGAAAACTACATTCGGTTTAAAAATACAAACCGTTCATGGCGAAAACATTTCACAATTACTGAAACCGAACAAAATTTTAAAAGTTTTTGCAGAAAGAACGCTATTACCTACATGCACGCATATATATAGTTTTCTAGTGTTATATTTTTTCCTGAAGATGTGTAAAGAAATTTTAATTTATTAAGTCTCTTAATGAATTCTTTATACTGAAATATATATTGAAGAAGATAAATATGTTCATTTGAATATATACATTTTTGCGTCGTAACTCCTTTATTACTATTAATATAACCAAAAGGATCGATTCTTGAAGAGTCTACATACCTTCACTGTCGTTCTTTTCTGCTGTTTTGGTTATGATTTTTTGAGTTAGCTTACCAATTAATTTTGTTGGTAGTTAATTTATAATATATATATATATACATATATATATATATATATATATATGTGTGTGTGTGTGTGTGTGTGTGCGTGTGTGTGTGTTTGTGTGTGTGTGTGTGTGTATATGTATCTATGTATGTATCTATTTATATATATATATATATATATATATATATGTGTGTGTGTCTATATATGTGTATATATGTAGATATATATGTATACATATGTCTATATGTAATACAAATAATATATGAGTATATACATATATACGTACATGTATGTACATACCTACATATACATGTGTATATAGATGCATATCTGGGTACAGGACGTGCAAAAAGACGTGGACAAAATGATAAACTGAGTAGAGAAAACACAGAGGCCACATGGAGAATATTTACTTCATCAGCTGCCACCATTCTAAAACTAAGCATTTCGAAGGGTTAGGGCAGTACGCATTGCTAGAATGGCTCTTTCCACGGGCCACGAATTAAATTTGTACCATGTAGTAATATAGTGGCGGACAGAAAACAGGAAGGGAGTAGAATATAGGTGAGCAACGAGAGACAGGGAGGAAGAGAGAGATATATTAATGAAGGGGAGAGGCAAAGAGCAACAGAAGGAAGAAAGAGAAAGGGAGTATGTTTATATATATATATATATGTTTATATATGTATATATGTTTATATATGTGTATATATGTTTATATATGTATATATATGTTTATATATTTATATATATATATATGTATACATGTTTGTATTTGTATATATGTTTATATATGTATATACATATATATGTTTATATGTATATATATGTATATCGATATGTTTATATATATATATATATATATATATATATATATATATATATATATATAT
>NC_068988.1:89358279-89360532 GCF_001194135.2 Octopus bimaculoides
ATGTATATATATTTATTTACTTATTTATTTATTTATGGGTTTCAACTAAGTGGCTGTGGTCATGCTGGAGCACCACCGTGACTTTCCGTCTTTATGCTGTGCTCTCTTCACATTCCTTGCATGGCTCTTCTCCACTTGATATAGTCCAATCAAGAGTTTTGATGGCACATTTGGTGTATAAAAGAATTTGACATCGCTGCCCTAAACTGTGTCTCATTTAGAGCCATTGGTTCGTCTAGTATGGTGGAGAGGAAAGCGTCGAGTTTTGTCTTGAAGACCTCTATATCCATGTCTTGCAGGTCTCTCAAATGTTTTGGCAGGGCATTAAAGAGCTGAGGTCCTATGAAACGGAGGCTGTTGCAGTACCTCGTTCTTATGTGAGATGCAGTGGACGGCACCTTTGGTACCATGCAGTGGCGACCTGTGTTTGCATTCTTGTAGTACTTGATGCCAAAGTTTGGCACAAGTCCTTCCAGTATTTTCCATATGTATATTATTACACATCTCTCTCGCCTGCGCTCCAGGGAGTAGAGACCTGGTGCCTTCCGTCGCTCCCTGTAGTTCATCTGTTGGACTGTGGCGATCTGTTTTGTATAGTGAGAGTGATTGCCTCGAGTTCTGCTGTCCGATTGACACTGTGTGGTGACCACAACTGAGAGCAATTGTCTAGGCGGCTCAGAACAAGTTGTCTGCACTTTGCTGTCAATTTGACAATGTGCATGTGAAATGATGCATCACTACACATGTTGATGCCCAGGTCTCTGTTTGTGGTTCTGGGATTGCAGTACCTCCAGGTCCTGTGTATGCCAGTTGGGAGGCACTTGTGGCCTTGTAGCGCAGTACTTGAATTTTTTTTGCATTGAACTGAATATTATTTTGCGCTGCCCACTTGTATATTGCATTTAGGTCATTCTGCAGGCTCATAATATCATCAATATTCTTTATTGCCTGAGATAGTTTTGTGTCATCAGCGTAGCTTGTGACAGTGGCTCTCCGAGAGACCGTGGGCATATCCAGAAGGGCCACTATGAACAGTAGTGGCCCCAGGAACGCCGCTCAATATTTGCGTTTCCCTAGATAGTTCTCCATTGGCTGCAACTGTCTAACTTCTACCATTCAGGAAGTCATGCAGCCATTCTCCTAATTTACCAGCTATGCCAAGGTTTCGCAGCTTCTGACATATCAAGCCATGATCAACTTTGTCACAGGTTTGCAAAGTGGAGATATATCACATCAACATTTGAATGGTCAAGTAACTGCTTCAGGACCCAGTCATAATGCTGCAAAAGCTGCGTGAGGCAGCTTCTACCTGGACGGAAACCATGTTGGGTCTCATTCAGCAAGTCATTTTCTTCTAGGAACGCAATCAATCTCCTGTCAATTCGTTCCATGACTTTGTGAAGTCAGAGAGATGGGCCTGTAGTTCCCAGCCTCTGCTCTGCTTCCACGTTTATGGATAGGACATATGGTGCCTTCCTTCACCTGTATGTATATATTTACATATGTCTATATATATGTATATATATATATATATATATATATATATATATTTCTACATGTATATATATATATATATATATATATATATATATGTATATGTATGTATGATCATATGTATGTACGTATGTATGTATATACGTATCTATCTAGCTATATACGTTTGTATATGTTTATATGTATGTAAATATGTACATATATGTATATATATATGTATGCATGGATATATATATGTATGTATGCATGTATGAATATATAGATATGTAGTCGCATGCGTCTATTTCTCTTGTCACACATTCAATATACCACATCTGAGAGACCATGCTTTCCAAAATACCCCTCCCTCGTATTTATAAGGATCACGTTTTGGAATTGTCCTTTCAGACCACATATTCACTATAGATATGCCTTACTTTTTTTTACTCTCAAAACCGACTACGTGCCATACATCAGTTATTGGATTCCATTCTTGTTGCAAAAGAGAGACCAAATCTCCGATCTGAGAATTATTCGATATATCTAAATGTCTCCTGCAATGGCACACTCATTGTGTTATTTCTTTACTACCCACAAGGGGCTACACACAGAGGGGACAAACAAGGACAGACAAACGGATTAAGTCGATAATATCGACCCCAGTGCGTAACTGGTACTTATTTAATCGACCCCGAAAGGATAAAAGGCAAAGTCGACCTCGGCGGAATTTGAACTCAGAACGTAGCGGCAGACGAAATACCGTTAAGCATTTGCCCGGCA
>NC_068988.1:89360593-89362689 GCF_001194135.2 Octopus bimaculoides
ACTCATTGTGTTATTTCTTTACTACCCACAAGGGGCTACACACAGAGGGGACAAACAAGGACAGACAAACGGATTAAGTCGATAATATCGACCCCAGTGCGTAACTGGTACTTATTTAATCGACCCCGAAAGGATAAAAGGCAAAGTCGACCTCGGCGGAATTTGAACTCAGAACGTAGCGGCAGACGAAATACCGTTAAGCATTTGCCCGGCATGCTAACGTTTCTGCCAGCTCGCCGCCTCATTGTGTATTTTTCTTTCTCCCTTCTGAATGCTACCCCGTACACTGCGTTCCATTGACCACCTCGCTGCTTACTGTTGTCTTCTCTTCCAAGATATGAGAGGCTTATCACTGTCAGCAAAACTAGTTTGACGTTGAAGCAAAGAAACATAATTAACTATAGGACCCCGTCATAGAAATAACGAACACGTGTCACTCTCACAGTGACCAGTGGCTATTTCAATTAAGAAACATTCCAGAATATACATCTAGGGCACTCATCTACTAACACCAACAGCGGCCATGTCGAGCCCATTTCCAACACATCACCACTACCATTACCCCCATCACCACCATCTTCATTATCAATCATCATACTCTTCTTCACATCAATATCATCTTAGCCATCATCATCCACAACAGCATCTTCATCGTCATCATCCACATTATGAAAATTTAGCCACTATCCTATCGACAATCACGATATTTTCACCGCCTGGAACCACTTTCTTAGTAGCTAATCGCTGTAATAAGCGCTGATGATGATGATGATGATGTTGGTGGTGGTGGTGGTGATGATGATAACTAAAACAACAACAATAATAATAATAATGATAATAATAATAATAGAAATAATAATCGTTTCGTTTCCTCTTTATACAAAAGGCCAATATAATTATCTTGATGGATGGCCAGGGTTAATTAGCCTTGTTGCTATTTAATTGGAACTATCAGAGTATAATCAACTTCAGAGTATTTCTACACATACATATGCACACATGAAACTAAAACCCACATAGTTTCACAAATACACGCGCGTGCAGATGCACACACAAATACGCATCCACACACAAAGACAACATTTGTATTGTAACATGCACATACATGCACAAACATATACATCACATTGCCTCATGAAAATATAATGTCAGATACAAGGGTAATATAGGACGGTTTAACTTTCAAAAATCGTTAACTTCGAGGAAATTACACGTATGAGAGATTTAATTATCGAAACTATGTCATATAAATGAGGTTGAATCTTGTACCCTACTTACTAAGCTTCCTTCAAAATTAATACCTTGAGGAAATAAAGCAAAACCATCACCTGCACGTCTTTTTACACTAGTTTCAAACAGTACTGTCGGAGTTGCCAAAAAAATAAAAGAAAAAAAAATTAGACAAAATGGAAGAAGCAATGAATGAAAATAAAATGAAAATGCTAGAAAAAGAACAATGGTGTGATTGAACGTTTCTTAGATTCATCTGTAGGGAAAAAATATTTTGTCTAAACTGTGCTAAATTGTTAATTATGACATTAGAAAACAGCATATGTGGCCAACCCTGAATGACTGACGAATGAAAAAGCGTCATGTAAAATCGTTATGGAGATAGAACAGCAACCTAATTATTTATAGCACATTAAATTGAAAAGTGTAGTGTTAGTAATGGTTAGTAATGAGTTACATACATGGGTCGAAGGCCTTGTGTATACTTGGACTATTTTCGCTCCTCCCGTTGTTTTACAGGTTTCTGTGAAACACGGGTGCCAGATACATTTGGTTCGTTTACAAATATGTTGGAGAGTTGACTACTGAGTAATAAACTAGAACATTCATGGTGTAGTATTTCCAATTAAAAATTGTACTTCACGGATATAGTTCCTTGTTGCGGCCTTTTTTTCATTATCTATCAAGACTTTGAGAAAACAATATGATATACAAACAGCGTGGTACCTCGATGCTGTATATAAGATATATGGCGCAGGTGTAGCTGTGATAAAGCTTGGATAAATACCTTGTACTGTAGCCTAGGACTGGCCAGAGCCTTGTGAGGGGATTTGGTAGACGGAAACTGACAGAAGAACGTTGTATAT
>NC_068988.1:89362878-89364076 GCF_001194135.2 Octopus bimaculoides
TGTGTGTGTGTGTGTGTGTGTGTGTGTGTGTGTGTGTGTGTGTGTGTGTGTGTTAATGTATGTGTCTTACCATTCCTCCAGTAAATGGAAATAGGATGTAACTCTCATAACTTGGGAATTGACATTTTTACCATTCCTTACTATTTTTATTATTTTATTTCATTATTTTATCTGACATCTTCACATGTTAGAATCCTTATATCGTGGTCTCTCTGATGAAGCATTGGGGCTCAATTATTGCCCAACTCCTGTCCAATGTTTGTTCAACCATTGTAAAATCCCTGTACATTAATGTACAAGATGTGGAAACCCTGGCAAGTTAGACACCCCCAATATAGAAAAGGCTCTATGAGTTTAATTTTTCACTGATTTATTCTAATATTTATTTATTTATTTATTTATTAACTTGTTTATTCGCTTACTTATTCCAATTACTTGTACATATGATTGTAATTAATTAGTAAATAGATCCAAATTAATGTTTACCGGCTGATGTTTGTCGATTGATTATCCTCTCCATTTTCTTATTTGCCTTATAAACTCTGGGTAAATTTCTGCTTTACCCCCACAAATACCTATTATTCAATGGCGCTACTGCCCTGCAACAGTAAGCTCTTGAGTATGAATACGTAGGTATACACCCAGTAGTATACTGGATATTTATTATTCTTTAGATGGTTGTTTAACCTGTAACTCATATATGTGTGTGTGTGTGTATGTGTGAGTGTGGGAACACTGATATCACATTTTAACATATATTTACCAAAATTACATAAACATATCTTACGGCATAACATCGCCATCATTAGTGCTCACTCCGAACACCATGATGTTGAGTGGATGTTTGATTGTTGTCACTCTCGGTACATATCTTCAGATTGTATTGTCTTCATATTGACACCCGAACATTTTGAAATGCTGAGCTTCAGGTGCTAATGCCAAGCAGTACAGCATCTTGTTTCCAAACCTCTGTCAGAGTGAATTGCATCATGGTGCTATTTTTCTCACACACGGTGCTCAACTGACCCTACTATTCTGTGACCTTGACAAAATCAAAATCAAACAATGAGCATGCGTGAAATTATAAATATAAAATGGTGCAATTTACCCATTTTAACCTGTATATATTATACATATGGAAGCATGCTTGTATCAATATATATATATATATATATATATATATATATATATATATATA
>NC_068988.1:89364854-89368975 GCF_001194135.2 Octopus bimaculoides
AAAAAAAAAAAAAAAGAAGAACAAAAGAATTCTGTTCACTACTCCGTCGCTAAGAAGAATTGGAATGTGATCATGGATCGGTTTGATATTAAAATCTTATGCTGGGTATGGTTTACCTACAACGTGGTAGCAGGATTCCCATGATGACGATGATGCTGCTACTGCTGCTGATGATGATAATGGCGATGACGATGATGATAATGATGAAGTCGGTGATGGATAAGGTGATAATGGAGATGATGATGATGATGATGATGATAAAGCAGATGATGATGATGCTGATGATGATCACGAAGTTGATCACGAAGCAGATGATGAAGCTCATGAGGGCGCTAATGATGATGATGGCGGTGATGGTGATGATAATAATGATGAAGTCGTTGATGGATAAGGTGATGATGATGATGATGATGATGATGATGAAGTTGATCATGAAGCTGATGATAAAGCTAATGATGAGCTGCTGCTGCTGCTTCTGATGTTGATGACGATGACGACGACAACGACGATGAACACATCGATGAAGATGACAGTGATAATGATGATGATGATGATGTCGACAAAGGTGCTTATCAAGATCTTGAACTCACTGTTCGCTTTAGCTAGAAGCACAATGCAAAAACTATCCGTATGAAACACCACTAATAATACCATTAACCCATTGCTGACACATTTACAAACTGTAAATGTATCACTATTTCTAGCACCACCAGCACCACCGCCAAAACTGCCAACACCACTAACAACATAACTACCAACCTCTCTGCTATACCGTCACTGACGACAACACCTGCAACACCTCCACAAGACCAACAACATCAACAACAACACCACTACGACCAGCCCCAACATCGCCACCATCAAAACCACTCGCACCAAAAACACCTCCATTACTATCACCACCAACACCACCATAACAAACAGCAAAAACAACGGTACTACCACTATTCCTTGACCCCCCACCTCCAACAACACCAAGACCTCCAACACGACCACCACATTTACCAACAAAGCCATCGCAAGAAATGCTTCGAGCACATCAGACAGAATCACAAAAAAAAAAAAAAACTAAATACAAATCACACACCAGCTTCTAACATTAAGACAGCCTCTAGCAAAAGCAACGACAAAACGGACAGCGATAGCTGAAAATATCATTTTAACAGATTCTACCGACACCAGGTGGACAAGAAATCGGAAAGTAAAACCATTTCAAATCACCAGTAAATCTAAGACTTAATCAATATATAGTCTCTGTCTGTCTATATTTCTCTCTGACTCTTTCTCTCTCTCTCTCTCTCTCTCTCTCTCTCTCTCTCTCTCTCTCTCTCTCTCTCTCTCTCTCTCTCTCTCTCTCTCTCTCTCTCTCTCCCCACATTCTGACATACATACAAACATACATACTTACACACACACAGATACATATGTAGATCAGCAGGAATACAAGCGTCACTTAAAAGGATGTGATCTTTTGTAATTAAGTTAATTTCGCATACTTTGTCGTTGCTTATGTAGTAGTGCGAGCAGGCACGATCATTTCTCTGTATTCTCAGATTTGATTGAATGAAATATCTAGCATGTGACAACTGTTATCAGAGAAGCAAGCACTCACACTTGGCTGACCCTTATTTACTTTTATGATTTGTTTTAGCGAAGGGAGGAGACGGGAAGGAGTGAAGAGAGGAAGTAAGTGTGAGATGAAGAGAGGAAGTAAGTGTGAGATGAAGAGAGGAGAGAAAGGGAGTCAGATGAAGAGAGGTGAGTTTAGCCCATATGAAGCACAGGAGCGATGGGAGAAGATTACTTCCTGTTCACAGCGAAAGCAGGGGTCCGGATGGTCCCTGTGCAAAGACAATCTGAACACAGACAGGTGCTGTAATGAATGACCATATAGTGGAAATGGCACGAGGCCGGGGTGTCATTGCCGAATCTGATATTTCTGAGGTGTTTCATGAACCGGTCCTGCCAAGCGGCATCCCGTTTGACCGATGTACAAAGAAGGGCAGAAAGAGCAGGAGATACAGCAAATGATGTTACTAGAAGTCCAGGTAAAGGAGTCAATGATATGATTGTGCCAATGGTAGGTGCCTGTAAAGATGGTGTGCGTAGGGTGGGATGAGGAGAAATTGATGTACGAGTATAATTCGCTTTGTTTGTAGTGGATGGAGGTAGTGAGAGCGGAGTGGTGTAAGTTGACTGAAATGTCGAGAAAGGCGACGGAAGTGTTGAGAATATATCAGAAGTGGAGGGTAGGGTGGAAGGATTGGAGAAAAGAGAGGAAGGTGTCTAGATGTTCGCGGGAGGGTGAAGTCGGAACGATACATTCATCAATATAACAACCGTATAGTTCAGGGTTGGGACCAGTGAATCTTGAAAACATTTGGGCCTCAACGTAGCCAACGAACATGTTTGCATATTTGGGGCCCATTCTTGTTCCAATGAAACAGTTGAGAGAGAGAAGTTCTTCAAGTCGAAGAAGTGTGGATGTTGGGTGTTGGGTCGAAGGTCTAGGAATTGTTTGAGGACAAGAAGCCCTTCAGTTCTATATTTAAGAGATGAGGAATTATGTACCTTATTTATATTATTTACAATTGACGGTTATTTGTCCTCATCTTGTTTGTTGTTAACACAACGTTTCGGTTGATATACTCTCCAGCCTTTATCAGGTGTCTTGGGGAAATTTCGAACCTGGGTTCTCATATTGTTATTTTTATTCTTATTATTATTCAGGTCACTTCCTGGAATCAAACTCAGAATCTTGCGGTTAGTAGCCCACGCTCTTAATCACTACGGCATATGCCCGTGGGCAATTATGGTATGAATTTTAGGGCTTATAAATGTAATATTCTCCTATCTAGGACACAACAACCTCCTAAGCAGACCGAGTGCAGATATGAATAGTATAGGGCAACCGGTATTATGGAAGGATAGGAGAATATTAATCCCTAAAATTCCGTGGGACAGTTACAGGCGGAGACGATTGGGCGGCCTGGGTTGTTGAGCTTGTGGATTTTGGGAAGGAAATAAATGGTTGGGGTGCGTGGAGTGCGGACAATGAAGTTGGAGTTGGTGGGAGGGAGACGGGAGGATGAGATGAGGTCATAGACAGTGGAAGACAAAGTCTGTTGGTAGCTAGGCGTGGGGTTGGAGGGAAGAGGGCAATAGAAGGAGTTGTGTTGAAGTTTCCGGGGAGCTTCAGCCTTGTAGATATCTGGGCACCATACCAACACGTTCCACCCTTGTAGACATCTGGTCACCACACCAACACTTTCCACCGGTTGTAGGATAATGTGTTTGCGGCGTCGGAGACATCGAAGGGCGGAGAGATCGGCCGGGGAGATGTTTAGATTTCGGAGACGCCTGCGAAAGTTTGGGATACACATTTAATGTGATATACATCTATACTTTCAATTTACATATCAACTATGTTCAGTTTATGTGTGTGCATGTATATATATACATACATATATATATATAAATAAGGATAAGATCGGTATTTAAAATATTGATCTTATCAAGTGGTCAGCATGGGAATAAAAACCATGGTCTTTGTCTTCGCTAATCGTGCCTTACGGACATTTATTGTGGTTTTGGAGTCAGGATTTGACTGCTATATTTTCAGCGTGGTGGTATCTCTTGATACCCTGTATTATAATTTTAAATAATTTTTTACATATATATATATATATATATATATATATATATATTCGTGTGTGTGTGTGTGCATATGTAAATATGTACATACATAAATACATATATACTTATGGGTTTGTATATGGCATGCATCGAAGATATATATAAGAAACATGGGATTGCATATGCATCATGTGTAGCGTAGAATACTTCTTGTTATTCATATAGAAATAAACACTGACCTCCTCTTGCCATGCAAATATACGCAACCATTCACCAATAAACATAGACACAAGAGCAAATACGCCTACATTACGTCACTCACGTATATATCTGTGAATGTGGAGTTGATACAGAGATGCAAAGACCCTCATCAGAAAACAATTATCCGAGGCCAGTATGTGTTTGCTATGACTGGTCAGTAATAATATCATTTCAGTTTGTTTAGAGAGGTTAGCAAATGGTTTTGTGTTTATATGTGATTGCAT
>NC_068988.1:89369468-89371935 GCF_001194135.2 Octopus bimaculoides
ATATATATATATATATATATATATATATACATACGTGTTTGTAAATGTGCATACATACATACATATATATATATACGTACACACACACACACACACACACACAACACATATATCTATATGAATATATACGTAAGTGAATTAGACGAATGATGTAACCTTCTGACATGCCTGAGAGTAACTGCCATAATATCTAAAAGATACAAATAGACCAATCGGTATTTAATGTGCATTTCTATTTCAATTGGCTGAGAAAACATTCGCTACTCGCTACAGTAATATTTATTTATTGTTGGTCAATAATTCATATAACTCCAAATACCTTTAAAGTGGTTCATATTTGTTGTTCTTATCATTAGTTTTACTTTGATTACGTTTTTATTATAGCTATCATAATTATTAGCGCAGTTAAGGCGTCAAACTGAAAGAAGCGCTGCCGTCCTTCACACACCGCTTTGCGTCATGCAACGATCTAAATTAAATTGCTACTAGGTTCGATGTTTCCTTTCGATTATTTATGAATTGTTAAGAAAAAGTACCAGATAAGTACTACAGTCGATTACATCGACTTTTCGCTCACCCAAAAAGCTGCTGTACCTCTTCAAAAAATTTGAAATCATTATTCATCATTATTACAATCAATATTAAGGTAGCCACATAAGGCAGAGAGCTGACAAGCTGGACAAAATGATTCGAAGAAATTCGTCTGTCTTTACGTTCTTATTTCTCCGAGATACCTGAGTGAGATAGTTTACGTCAATATTGCGGAGACTGGTGTAACTGAAGGAGAACATCAATAGAGAAATCAGAGAAGTGCGGTCTGAAACGCTTCAGGGTGTAAGCGTGCAAGATCTGGAAAGAGAACGGGTATGCGAAGCCGAAAATGGCTACCATTTAAGTGATGTCGTTTTTCGTATGTGATGTAGTGGTGTTGCACAATTTAAACTCTACATACCAATTTCTTTTATTTCCTTTATTTTGTATCGAAACTTTCATGCCTTTATTTGTAAGTTCAGGAAGTTATTAAGAACTGAAACCCATCAGTGACTTTTGGGACATTCTGTGTATACATATATTTATGTATGGGCTTCCTAGTGCCTAACGGCATTTTAACACTTATTTCTGGCAATGTAGGTGCTGTATCGTGTACCCTCAGTCATAATTAGTGACCACTGAATTTTTCCATTTTGGCTTTATATTGCGTTGCGTACAGCTGCATTCGTTGCTGTTATGTATATATATATATATATATATGCATACATACATGAAGTACTGTGTATATAAGCTTGCTTTCGCCATATTGATATCATGTAACTGAGCACAATCTTCTTGCATGATCTGGTAGCAGGCAACTAAGCCAACAACCCTAAACAAGCTTCCTTTGTTGAAAGGGGGATTTTGGGACGTCATCTGATATGAAAAACAAGACGACATCAACGGGTGGATGAAATCAGTACAGTCAGTATAGTCAATGGTCACTGTTGCTTATCTGTCATAGGGGAGGGAATCCATCTAGGAGAAAGAAATCAGTGAAATAAAAACCGTTCAGTGAGAATTTGTAAGCATCGGATAATATTTTACACAGAAAAAATTATGACATGGAGTTTCGACTCTTGTAGACTGATAAAAAAATATGATTAATGAGTAGGTATATTTATGTATGTATGTTTACAAGAGTATATACGTTAGTGTGTTTGTGTGTGTATGAGAGTGTGTGTGTGTATATATGTGAGAGTGTGTGTATGTGTGCGTAAGTGTTTGTGTTGGTGGGCGTTTGTTTGTTCGTTAGTGCGTGTGGGCAAATAGATAACAACAATAATTTGTAAAATAAAATTAAAACATTGAAAGAGAAACTAACTTCTGCTTAATTTTCTTTATTGAACAACTTTTAAAGAAGCATAAAAAAGGCATTGGTTTCTAAAGTCAATAGCAATATGGTTCACTGAAACTTTAAGAAGAAGAGAGGAAGCTAACGAAACCTATTTGTCGAAAGCCACAAACATGTTGAATGTCGTCTGCCTGGAGACGTCCACATAAACAATATGGTGGAAAAAGTGAGATTTATGCTTCGTTGCTGATTCTGAAGGCAATTTCCTCTCGCAGCCATTGATTCTTCTTACGTATCACTGCGCAGCATAATATATCTTCCTAGGCCGTCTAGATGTCTCAAGCAGCGTTCATATACATATATACACACACACACACATATATATATATATATGTATATATATCGAGAGAGAGAGAGAGAGAGAGATAGCGAAAGCGAGTCAGAGATAGAGAGAGAGAAAGTGAGGGAGAGGGTTCTATGTGTTTGCGTGTTTATATATAAGCATATGTAAGTGTGCGTCTGTATTTATATATATATATATTTATGTGTGTATGCATGTAAATATATATATATATATATATATATGTGCGCATGTATGTATATATATATATTTATATGTATGTGTGTGCGTATGTATGTATA
>NC_068988.1:89371945-89374024 GCF_001194135.2 Octopus bimaculoides
ATATATATATATATATGTGTGTGTATGTGTGTGGGTGTGTGTTTGTGGGTGTGTGTGCATGTGTGTGTATATATATATATATATATATATATATATATATACACAGTGATGGAAAGAGAAAGAAAGGGAGAGAAAGAGACAGCTGTGAATAGATATACACGAATTTATATATACACATACACTCACGCGCGCAGTTATATTTTCGTATATGGATATATATGTATGTGTGTGTGTGTATCACTATGTTTCATGGCATTCGTGTGAGCATGCTTCTGTTCGTGTGTGTGTGTGTGTGTGTGTGTGTGTGTTTATTTGATACCTTATTCACACCATTATTCAGCTTCATATCCTACGTTGACCGAAATTCCCCTTCACAGCCGTCAGCGTAAAATTTCTTAATTATTTATTCCAGTAATAATAATAACGCCAAGAGAAAGAAAGTCATCATCATCGTCGTCATCATTTTTATCGTCTTGTCTATTTTCATCACTGATATTTTCAGAGGAAGAACTTGTATTATTATTATTATTATTATTATTATTATTATTATTATTATTATTATTATTATTATTATTATTATTATTCGTAGTAGTAGTAGTAGTAGTAATACCATCATCAGCAGTAGTATTAGCAGTGGTTGTTATCAAATGTATTGGGTCATCCCATAAATAATGCGGTTTTTTCTATTGCATTAATTGAAATTCGGACGGAGATGGGAAAACCTTCCTGCATCAACTCGTTATAAAAGCAAGTAGTAACTTTACCTTGTCCTTATTCCTAGTCCCAATTTGAAGAGTGCAGTTCGATTTTAACAGCTATTTTTTCAAAGCTATAATGGAAATGGCAACGGAGTATGTTCAGCATATTTTGCTTTATGAGTTCAATAAAGGCAACAACGCAATGGAAAGTGCGAGGAATATTAAGGTAATATATGAGAATCGGACAATAAGTGTAAACCAGTCTCAACGTTTGTTTCAGAAATTCCCAGCCGGAAATTACAGCCTTGAATATAAGATTCGTCCTAGAAGATGTGTAGAGCTCAACTAGTAAGTCCTGCAAACCATGAGGAAACAAAAGTTCATCGTAACTGTTGAGGAACGGGCAGAGAACCTTGGATTTGGTCACTCAACCATTCATCGACACCTGCGTACCATCGAAAAAGTTAGAAAATTGGGTCAATGGGTTTGTCAGAAACTTTCCGACTCTAATCGCACGCGGTGAGTGGATGTGTGCTATTCTTTGCTGTCACATCTCACGAATGAACTTTTTTTTTGGACTGAACAGTGACTGGTGATGAGAAATGGATTCTTTATAAAAATGTTAAGCACCGAAGACAGTGGGTAGGGAAAGAAGAAGCACCGACATCCCAGGCTAAGAAAGTCTCCGCCCACGTAAGGTGTTGTTATCTGTTTGGTTGGATATGAATAGTTTAATCCAGTTTGAACTTTTAAACCCAAACCAAACGATATCAAAGGAGATCTACAGCGAGCAGCTTCAGCGGCTTAAATCAGCCCTAAAAGAAACACGATCGTCTTTGATTTCAATATGAAAGGTGTTCTTCCATCAGGATAATGCTCGGCCACATACAACGAGAATGATTTTACCAAGACTGGAGCAGTTTGAATGGGAAACAATGTCCCACCTACCATATTCCCCGGACATTGTGCCATCTGATTATTATTTATTCTGCAGTCTTCAAAATCATTCGGACCGAAAAAAAAAAAGTTACGAATTCTGTAGACGAGGTCAGAACAGTACTGGAGGATCATTTTTCATCACGGACAAGTGAATTTTAGAAGAGGGGCTTTGCAAGTCTACCAGATAAATGGAAGAGCATTGTAGAAAATAAAAGAGAGTATATTTTATATTAAATAAGAACTTTGTTTATCTTCATTTTGAAAACTAAAAGAAGTATAAGAATAACCGCATTATTTATGGTATGACACATATTTTATTCATCTTGGTTTCAAATTTTGGAACCATGCCAGCAATCTCAGGGTGAAAGTAAGTCGATTATATCGACTCCTGTGCTCACCTGGTACTTATAAATTACATCGACCCCGTAAAGTCATACATATA
>NC_068988.1:89376540-89377539 GCF_001194135.2 Octopus bimaculoides
TATATATATATATATATATATATATCTACAGATACCCCTTTATTAGGTTTTAAGTTTAGTTTCTATCCTTTTAGTATATATTGATTTTAATTTTTTTTCTAAATTTAATATAATAAATTTGCTTAGTTATGAATTACTACATCCCGTATCGCTCAATTGTATTTCCGGCCCTTAGAGCTTATATTTTTCACGTATTTTGTTTTCCAGTATGTTCCCCTTTTATTTTGGTAATCTAAATAAGTATTGGCAAACCCTTCTCTCCTTCTTCTAGTTATTGCCTCTTCCGCATCAGTCATTCTCTCATTAGCAGCTCTGAGACATATTCTTTAATGTAGATAATGCTAAATATATGGTCCCAGTAAAATAAGTGTCAGGAAGATAGTCTGACATTAATAGATTTATCACCATCAACTAGAACACAATTGATTTAATTGTAAACGGTTGAGAATACATACGGCATAAAATCTGATAAATAAAAATAAAAATAAATATAACTATCTCACCACCCTTATATCTTGACCACGCCCCTACACTATTTTTATCTGCTACTCTCCAAATTATACTAAGCTTAATAAGATATGCATTATTCTCTAAATTCATTCTGCCACAAATATAACACAAGGAAACAATGTAACTATTTTGCTTTCTAGTACTTATATATATTTGCTTAAAATTGATTATCCTTTATGTTGGAAATGTATATGGTCATCTACATTTAAGGAGAGTGATTTCTTTCAAATTAATGTAATAGTTTCGTTCATTGATTAAATGGAGTCGCTCGAAACGGCCGTAATGCATTGATGTCTGGACATCCTTGTTACTTACTTACATGTTGTTCACTTGACTTCGAGCTGCACGGAGTATACCGAAGTGGCTTGGTGTCTCAATTGAAGTACCTAATTCAACTGAATTTTAATTATATACATGTGTATATATATATATTAGAGACACCGAGAGAGAGAGAGAGAGAGAGAGAGAGAGAGAGAGAGAGAGAGAGAG
>NC_068988.1:89377549-89383751 GCF_001194135.2 Octopus bimaculoides
AGATATATGTATAGATAGATAACGAAACAGATAGAGCTAGTTATATAAATTTGCACACGCCCACACATATATACATACATTATACAGGTACACATATTCATATATACATACATTAATATGCATCAATCAAGCAGGAAGCTTCTACACTGACATAGAACTTGCTAGACTGAATAATGATAACCATTACAACCCAAGTGACAGAATATCTCTCTGATCACATGTGAGCTGTTAATCAACATGAACAGCCCGAACAGCCATATAAATCGAAGACGAATTCCTCGTTAACTGTTCATGTTAGACAGCAATTGTGATATCTAAATACCGAAGTATCAAAACAAGACGATATTTATCGTGTTGATTTATATGTGATCTTTCTTGATATAATATTTCTTGCTGTCGCTTGAATATTGTTTTAGTTTTTACATAAGTGGACCACAATCATTTTGGTCCGTGGCCATTGTACACAGCTACCTATCAAATAACTTTATGCACAGAGAATATAGATCACCATTACTTTTAGCTTTGATTGCAGTAGAAACTGTGATGTAGGTGGTAATGGTGGCGTTGTTTGTAGTGATGGTGGTGGTGGTTGTGTTGGTGGTGATGGTACTGCTCTGCAGCTGTTCCTGCTGGTATTATAGCTATTTTAAGTAGTTTACACTCTGACTATCAATCACGTAGACTGCAGACAATTTATATTTACTGCTGCCAGCCCCCTCTGGACTGTTATGTCATTATTACTATTGTTATTTTTGTTTTGTTTCCGTGAAAGAAATAATTATTTTGTTATTATTATTTTTATTAACAGATCTACACAAAATTTATTGTCGTTTACATACGTAAAACACAGCCAATTTTCACGAAACAAAAGCTAAAATAAGCAAATATTTCTTCATTGTTGCAATAAAAAAGTTACGTACTCACAACTTAGTTTGACCTATGGCGTAAACAGAACAGAACGTCAAAACTGGCGCCTATTATTTTGTTATTTTTCTTCTAAAAGTCAAGAAACGTACAGAGTCCATAATCTTTTTCAGTTTCTCCTTGATTAGGGATTGATAAACAGCAGTGGAGTATCTACAAACAAAGCACACTCCAAATAAAATAGTAGTGATTTAAGTGTGCAATTACACTTTTATAAATTTCGAGACACATTCCGTGCAAAGACCAACTTCAGAGAAAGAAAGATACTGAAAGCCCTTATGATAGCATTAACTACATTTATATAATATGTGAGTGATAAGAGAGGTAATTTAGAACAACGTTAAAAGAGCACGATATTGAGTGAAGTTATTGTTATTTGTAACTAGTCAAATATGAACAAAATTCATTCTCACTACACTGTATATATTTGTCACTAATTCACAGGATAATTTGCTTTAAGGATTTATGGTATGTTTTCGTGGCTATTTAACCTTTAAAACGATCGATTAGGGACAGTATTTTCTGCATGTGGTAGAAAAATAGTCCATGTATACTCGTCATAGCATTTCACTGCAATGCTGAAATATGAAACTGCAGAGAGAGTTGAGATACAACGATTCCTATTATAGGAAAAGTATTAGAAATTTTTGTTTATATTAAATAATATAATATGTTGATACGATGCAGGTTAGCTAAGTGAACGTTGGGTCCATGGATATGTCATAATATCATTTTCTGTGAAAACTAGCGAAATTCTAAAGTTATGTTCGTATATTAATTGCTAGTGTCTAATATGTTTAAATTACTTGAAGTTTCTCTCTAGATAGGCAATCGTCAGAAAATAAATGAACGAAGAAATGTTTTCAGGAGTTACCTTTATTGTTCAGACTAGTAAGACCGCCTTTTTGTAAACTTCTTTTTCATTCCGTCATGTAATGTAACCAGGCTGTAATTCGCTGGTGCAATTTGACAATGAGAATCTATCTTCGTACGCCATTACGGAAACACCTTTATACTTCTACTTTATCACATGATACTACAATTTATCGAACTGCCAACAGTATACCGCTCTTTCCACGGTGTCACTTAAATAGTCAATATATTACTTCTTTGAGAGAGGAGAAAATGATTTCCAAAATTGTTCTCCAAAACAACAAAGAATATTACAATTCGTTCATACATTGCAGCAATTATATAACTTCAATTTGTTGAGAAATAGTTTCAGTAATCAACTGTTTGTTTCATAAAGACAGCACTTCTGTTCAAGGAGTAAAAGTCAGAGACATTGTATCGACAGCATATTCAGAATTTTACTGATGTTTTTAATACATTCGATAAGACATTTGATGCTGACTAATAACAATAATCTGTGATACTTATGGTTTACTGGGAAATATTTGCTTTAATAAAGCTAAGGCATATTTAGTGTTTCGCAAAGTTTACATTTCTGATTCTCTATATAGTAGGTATATACTGGTCTTATAGACAATTAAGGTAATGTTGCAAAAGATTAACTTTGGTCGTAATGCCGTTGATTTTCGCGCACTATATAAGTATTTACCATATTAATCTAATTTATCACACTCTGGATACACACGCACACACACTTATATGTATGAAAGTGTTTATAAGCATGTATATGCATAAATATAGATAAATATAGACACATATATAAATATATATGTATCTATATATATTTGTACCTATACATGTATACACACGAACACATTTAAGTATAAGTGAGGGTTTATGCGAATGCTCAACGCTTATATGCACGTCACTCTCAACGTGTGCATAAATTCTGAATGTTTGTAGGAAAGTATGTCTTTGTACAACTCACAGTATGTGTACACCTGAATACGTGATTGGTGCGTACAATCTTTCATCTTTTTATCTTGCTTCAATCATTTGACTGCGGCCATGATGGGGCACCACCTTGAAAGGAATTAGTGGAACAAATCGACTCTAAGACTTATTTCCAAGGGGTGTATGAAACATACGGAGACATTGTGGACAAGGGTTAGAAGGGGCTGAATTGGGAAGGAGAAGTCGCTGATTTCTCTCCCGTCTCTTGAGTTCAGCTGTTGCAATAGGTTGTATTACACTGATGAGGAAAAAAGGGGTTTCCCCGTAATCCTGAAATCAATTGATATGTAGTTGAACCTTTTCGTGAATGTTTTTCGTTTACTTGCTCGAGTTATATATATACTCACCAACGCAAAATCAACTGATTTTAAAATGGCTGTTTTTCTTATTTCATTATAATTTTGCATGGTTTCCTGCTTTGTGTATTTAGTGTAAGTGTCTATTTGCGTATGTGCAATTGATGCGTGTGTTGTGAATATAAGAGCGTAAGTGCTTAGTGTAGGTGTATACTATGTATATTAAGTGGGTGTTTTCAAATGTCAGTCGTATATAGTTGAAGATTATCTCTATATGTAATTGTGTGCAGTTTCATTGTGAATATTGACTCCAGTATCAGGAACGTAGTTGAGTAATTGAACTGTGAGTTGCAAAGATGTTTTATAAAGACAATTCTGATTCCTTGAGCTGTCAAGTGTAACGTGTTCGGGCGTTCCAAGTAACACTATAATCTATGTGGTATCTGGTAATGTGCTCCCATGAACGAGAATGGCAATAACAAGCGCCATCTTTGGAGTTAAAATCTCTGAATCGCTCGGTTATTCACTGACAATACTGTGCAATATGTATCGTTAGCATTAGAGGTAGTTTTAAAATAATATAATGTATTTGGAACTGTAATTGAAAGAGCGAATTATGTTTGAAGAGGTCGATGCCGTTGATGAATATCGGTCTGCTGTGAAAACGGAAGTGAGAATGTGAAAGTGATTTGATTTGTGTGAGATGGGGTGGGGAGTATTAAAGGATACTAGACTTTGTAGATTTCGTGTACGCATAAAGAATAGAAAAAGTGATTTGCGATGATGTGGAAAGAGTGGGTGTCGGATTTCAAGCATCAGAAATGTTGTCAGATGGAACTTAGGACTGGTACTGTATAAAGATGTGTGCTGCAGAAAACGCAAAAAGTTCTTAATGGAGAGAATGTCGGGTGACGGTATGTTGGGGCTCAGCTTCGTTGGGTCGTATGTCAAAAGTAGTTTAACAACTGCGTGCAGAGTATAGAGAGTTGAATTGGCACTAGGGTGGGAGTAAAAAAGTCAATGACTTGGAACATTAGAGATAGTGGGGGAGTGAAATATTAGATGATGTAGGGTGTTTGTTAGATGGTTGTATGTGGAGTTTGGTATGGGTTTTGGATTAGATACCTGAGTTTGATGGTATGAGTGGTAGGATGAATTCTTAAGTGGTGGAGCAGTTAAATACTTAGATTTTTAAGATGATGGATGAAACGAGGGATAAAATGAAGAATAATCGAGTTAAGGGATTAGGTTGAATTCTAGTTAAGTTTGTGGATCTGTGATATCAGGTCTATATCACATATATAGGGGAGAAAGGATGTGACAATAAGTTCAGTATTTGGAGATTAAGCCTTCGGGTGCAATAATGATAGAGGCCTTGGACTTTCAAGAACTGGTAAAAAGAATAGCAAGTAATAAATATCATGTAAACAGAATGATATTCTTTGTTAAAGATGAAGTAGACAATGTATAGGTATGAATGCATTCAAAATTGTGGAAGGATGATGAGGAATTGTTTAAGACGCAGATGTAGAGAGCGGAAAATAAGCCTGGGAATCATGACCCTGGTAATACAATAAAGTAAACTCGTCAGCGCATGAGGTAAAAAAAATATTGGGGTAAATTGATATTGCGAAGAATGAAAAAATTATATTCCATGTAATTTGTAGAGGAAACTCAGTAGTTAAAATTGTTGAATGTGCGCAACAATGTCTAATGTGTATTGAAAAGTATAATAGAAGCACACGAGGAAAAAGAACGACATGAAAAAACTAGCAGTGAACTAAATGGGTTTTTTTTATGAGTGTAAGAGAAACGAGAAAAGAAAGGAAAGGAGAGACAACGGATAAAACAACACAAGGATAAAGTTTTCCCGAATAAAATCACGTACAAGATAGCACAATTTTGAAATGTGGCGGAAATAAAAAAAAGAAGCGATAGTAGTGTTCAGCTTAGACAACGACTAAATAGGAGCGTCTACGTGACACCAGTAGTGAATGTGCGTGTTTGTTTACTTTCTGTTTATGCATCGAAAAATAAATTGCGAATTATTGTTTCCTTCATTTTTTATGTGTGGGCGACTGTGTAGGAGTCTTAGTGAATTTTTAGTATATATATATATATATATATATATATATATATATATATATATATATATATATATTTATATATATATATATATACATATAATAATAATAATAATAATAATAATAATAAATTTCTGAGCGTGGTATAAACAGTAACTGCACGACATCGCGAGATATATTTACCAACTAAATGTGGCTAACCCTTAAGGGTTGATGCTACTGTATCTTGTAGCCCCAGGAAGACACCTCCTCTAGCTGGCTATTGACACACTTTCTGTGCCCTATCAGTATTTGTAAAGGGAAGTCATCCTGCCTATCTTCAGCCTGACGTGATACGCACGAACCCAAGTTTCTGGGTATTGACCCGTCAGCAGCGTCTGACAACCACCGATTGTCGATGTGAAGTGGTTCCCAATGCAAATATATATATATACTTTTTTCAGTGACGAAAAGTCACTAATCTCGAAAAAGTGGAAACAAGCAATAATAAATCTCTGAGCGAGATATAAACAGTGGGAAAAGTATATATATATTTACATTTGGAACCACTTCACATTGCCAGCCGGTGGTTCTCATACGCTGATAACGGATCAATAACCAGAAACTCGGGTCCGTGTGTATCACGTCACGCTGAAGATGAGAAAGATGACTTCCCTTTGCAAATACTGATAGGGCACAGACATTGTGTCAATAGGCAGCTGAAGGAAATGTCTTCCTGAGATTACAAGCTACAGTAGCATCAACCCTTAAAGGTTAGCCACATTTAAGTGGCAAGTATATTTCACGATATATTCGCTTTTACTCTTTTACTTGTTTCAGTCATTTGACTGCGGTCATGCTGTAGCACCGCCTTTAGTCGAGCAAATCGACCCCAGAACTTATTATTTGTAAGCCCAGTACTTATTCTATCAGTCTCTTTTTCCGAACCGCTAAGTTACGGGGACGTAAACACACCAGCATCGGTTGTCAAGCGATGTTGGGTGGACAAACACAAACACACAAGCACACACACACACACACACACACACACAC
>NC_068988.1:89384504-89385890 GCF_001194135.2 Octopus bimaculoides
TATATATATATATATAATGAGTATTTATAGACCACAGTCCTATATCAACTCACCAGGTAATGTATGATGGAGAAGAGATGCTAAAATTTTCATAATATTTTAGTCTATGCATACGATCGTTTCAAATGGTTTCACCAAAATTTAAGAAACATGGAAGAGATTAAATTAATTATAATTAATTTAATTATATGTTAACATTCTCGTCAGTGCAAAAAAAAAAGAAGGAAGCATCAGAAATGTTGTAACAGAAGAAGAAACATGTTGTTACAGAATCCTGCATTTAGTCCGTGTCGAATAACTCATTCGGGTATTAATAAAAAAAAAAAAGAATGTGACAAATGAAATACAAACTATAAAAACGTGCTTATGTAGAGTTGAGTCTAGTGGTGTAAGGACTTAAACTGGTTTGGCTAACGGATATTTAGAATTATAAGTATGAAAAGTTAAAGAAGCATTCTCTCTATATGAGTATAGGTAATTTACCATATAAAAATATATCATGACGAATAAATTACATTGTACAAATATCAATAAACACGAACAGATATAATCACATATACACACAAAATATATACATATACACACATACATACGCTCATACATATACGCATATCCATAGAAATATATACACGCACATATACATATACATATATATGTGTGTGTGTGTGTGTGTGTGTGTATATATACAAGAAAAGCAAAATGTGCACACACATATATTAGAAGCTTACATACATGAACACACAATAAAACGAGCATACATATGCACATAAACATAATCGTATACATATATGTATAAATATAAAAAATAAGCATCCAAGGAGACAAATTTATATGTGGATTGACAGCTGCGAGTCGTGTACGATGAAAAAAATATTTGAAATTAAAAATGGTTACAAATTAAAAAAGGAACAGTTTACAAATAGAAAAATACCTGGAATAGGAAGTGTAGGTAGATTAGATTTATTTATATAAGTAGATAGAAGATAGTGGCAGAGAAGGAAATTAATTGGAGTTATATAATAGTGAAATAATACTAACAAAGATGGTTAGATAGTGTTATATTCGATTGTAAGAAAGAGGGGAAAGTTGTTAAAATTACAGAATTTAGAGAGTGAAAACGATACTAGCTCCTGTTTAGATATAGAAAAAAATATTAATGGTGAGAAAAAATTTAATCTAAAATTTGTAGATTAGAGAAATTAGTTGACAGGAGATAATGGTAAGTTGATTTGCAGGAAAAATACTTTTTAAGGGATGTACGAACTATATTTAATTGTAAAAATACTCTGCTATGTATGTATGCTAAAATACAGAAACGAATAAAGAAACTGGATATGGACAAAATGGATATTATAGAGTAGTGATATATATATATATATATATATA
>NC_068988.1:89386993-89393435 GCF_001194135.2 Octopus bimaculoides
ATATACGACAGGCTTCTTTGAGTTTCCGTCTACCAAATCCACTCACAAGGCTTTGGTCGGCCCGATGCCATAGTAGAAGGCAGTTGCCCAAGGTGCCACGCAGTGGGACTGAACCCGGAACCATGTGGTTGGTTAGCAAGCTACTTACCACACAGCCACTCATACGCCTGTTATGCGGCCATTGAAAATTCCTCCAAAAATCAAAGGGGGACAAGAATTTTCAATGGGCGGATAACTGAAGAGATGTTGGCGTGGTTTCCCACCGCGGCATCCGAAACTCGGAGTACTATCATGGCTACCGAATAAGTGTCACATATTTTTACAGATAAATTCCTCTATTTACATAATATCGAAGTCTCTTTCTTTCTTTAGTTATCCTTTATATCAATATATATATATATATATATAATTTACTAATTTATGTAACGTGATGAGGAAATTGGATGTGATTGAAGAAGCGTCTTTTTATATTTGGGTGATTCGCGCGGAATTAATTCAAGTTTAAATCTCTAATATAAGGGAGGTTAGTTATTTAAGATTTGTGTTCGCATTTATAGATACTGTTGCAATTTAAAAAAAAAGAAATGGAGAAAAAATACGAAGAAAAACTGAGAGAAAATAAGAGAAAATACAAAAAGGATAATTGCAAATAGTTATACACTTACATATACATACGCATACATATATCCATACTCACGGACACGTGTATATGTATATATACATAAATAACACATATATATATATATATATATATACACGTAAGTCAATATATATAAATATATATGCATATGCGCATACACACAACCATACACATACACAAATACACATACGTACATTTACACATTTACATACACACACTCGTAAATACTTGCACATAAACAGGCATATATACACTCGTACGTAGACATATACAGACATACACATGCACACACACATATAGATACATATACATGCATATATATACATATATATATATATACATACATATATGCATCTATATATATATACACGTACACCAATAATTACATATTCACCACGCTCATAGACACATGTAGGCATATGTAGGTATATATATATATATATATATATATGTATACATATATATGTACACAAGTATATACACAACACACATACAGAATTACACAAATGTGGGCATATGTAGGTGTATGTATATGTACAGAAATATATACTCATACACATACATACATGAACATATACAAACACACACATATGTGGACATAGGTGGGCATAAGTGAAAACAATACAAATTATATAAAAAAAAAGGAAAAGAAAATGTGAAAGAAAGAAGATAAAGAAGAAGGAAGAATAGAAATAGTAAGAAGGGTGACAAGAATAAAGGAAAATAAAAATAGCAAAGATAAAGTTTGGGTTAAAAAGTATACACCTAAAAATGTTATTAAAGAATGTATTTTTATATCAATAGAAAAAGATAAAGGATAAACAAACAAATATATTGGCAATAGTTGATTATGATAATAGTAATAATATAAGTAGTAATATTTATAATAGGTGAGAGATGTGTATTTAAGTACATATAAAACAATACACACAATATATAACAAACAATAAATGTGTATATATATGTGTATATATTTTAAGTGGTGATCAAAAAAT
The DNA here is from genome assembly GCF_001194135.2 of Octopus bimaculoides. NCBI lineage: Eukaryota > Metazoa > Mollusca > Cephalopoda > Octopoda > Octopodidae > Octopus > Octopus bimaculoides. The sequence continues at coordinate 89,388,629 of NC_068988.1, forward strand.
TAGTCTAAAAAATGTATTGAGTAAAAGGGAGAGATATATGAATATATGGTATTGGTTTCACAATTGATGATAAAAATATGAAAGGGTCATATAATATAAGTGGGTGGGGTTGGAATGGCATATGAATAACCAGGTAATGTAAGATGGATAAAATAGAGAGAATTAAGGATATAACTCTAATATAAAGGTGGTAATATTATAGGGAGACGTATTATGCAAAGAACTAAATTATATGGCGGAGTAAGAATAAGAAAAAAGTTATAAAAACGTTAGAGGAAATGGGGTGGAGAGAATTATTTGAGGTTACGAAAAAGGAATTTTGACATATGTTTACAAGGATGCTTTTTCATCTCTCGAATTTAAAAGACAATTATCCATTTTCATAATATTGTAACTCACATCTAAGCATAAATAACAAATCCTGTTATTATGCCTATAAGAAGGAGCTGGGAGAAAATTTTCTAAGAAATCGAGTTTATCAGTGTTACTTCTTTTCAGTTGCCTTTTTAGATAGATTTATACTATTTTCTTTATTGGGTAATTGAAGGATGATTTATGGTCATTTAATCAGAATTTTAAAGGGTTTTGAGAACATCTAATGTACGTGAATTTAGACAAGTTATGGGTAATAATTGTAGCTTGGTATTCTACAGTTACCCTTTGCCTCCCTCGTATGTGGGTTTATACAATTACAATCAGAACAATTATTTGATACTCTATTGTTATGTCTATATGTATTAAGGGTGGAGGCGCAATGGCCCAGTGCTTAGGGCAGCGGGCTCGCGGTCACAGGATCGCGGTTTCGATTCCCAGACAAGGCGTTGTGAGTGATTATTAAGCGAAAAAACCACGAGGCTCCGGCAGGGGATGGTGGCGGACCCTGCTGTACTCTTTCACCACAACTTTCTCTCACTCTTACTTCCTTTTTTCTGTTGTGCCTGTAATTCAAAGGGTCAGCCTTGTCAAACTGTGTCACGCTGAATATCCCTCAGAACTACGTTAAGGGTACACGCGTCTGTGGAGTGCTCAGCCACTTACACATTAATTTCACGAGCAGGCTGTTCCGGTGATTGGATCAACTGGAACCCTCGTCGTCGTAAGCGACGGAGTGCCAACAATGTATTAAGGGTAATTGAGAATGTGTAATTTTGACAATTATTATTATTAAAAAAGGAATTATCGGAATTATTAGAGTTAGAAGGAGACCTATTGTAGACTTGGTTTAGTTTCCTATTGTTGAATGAAGAGATGATCCTAAATAGGTTTAGAGATACTAAAAATCCAAATCTGATCAATTTATTTTAATAAAGTTTCTAATTGATTTAATAAAATTAAATTTTAAATGTTTAGCAAAAGGAATTATTATCTAAATGATATTATTGTTGTTATTGTTAGTCGTAGATATTTGAATTTTGTGGGTGTACCATTCGAAAATAAGGTATAGGATTCTTTTTTCTTTCGTATTATAACCCCTAACTTTGATTATATTAGTTATGTAATGTGACTTATAAGGAGGATAAGATATAGGTTGGATTTTTCATGTTCTTATTTCTATCGATGGTTATTTGTTTTCGGTATTTGTTGTCTGTATACTTAGTTTCAGTTTTCTTATTAATAATAGTGGATTTAGTGATTTGTGGGTAGGGAATATTAATATTAACAGTTCTAATAGAGAGTTTATTATGGTTATTGTGGTCTAATTTATAGAGTTTATTATTATGATGTTTATTTTTGTTGTAGGATTTTTGTTTTTTTGGTAATGTTTTAGTGATGAATATTATTGACAGAATTAACTTCTGTGTCAGGGTTTTGTAATTCACTAAATGATGCGGGATTAGTAATACTGTCATTCTTGTTCTTATCTAGATAATTCTTGGGATATTTGTGATACACACACACACACACACACACACACACACACACACACACACACACACACACACACACACACACACACACACACACACACACATATATATATATATATGTATGTATGTATGTATGTATGTATGTATACACGCGCAAGAAGCAACCTGAATGAATAAATTGAGGAATAAGACACGGTGTAGTAATTCCAGACGCTTTATCTTGAGTGTATAATTGTTAAGTGTGTGGGTGGGGTGAAAATACCATCCTTTTCTGATAGAGATGAAGCCATAGTATATGTGTGCATTAAGATGAAGAAACCATAGTTTCGTTCTGAAAAGGTAGAATGTTGTAAAATCTCGAAAATTACGCTCAGACGTAAGACGTTGAAAGATTGATAAGTTAGATCAATTTTGAGAAAAATAAAACTGTCGTCTAAAACTTTACTGTCGTCAATGCTTGCTTACAAAGACTGTCGGCGAGTGTATAGTCAAAGAAAGGATATTTTTGTATGTATGTATGTATGCATGTATGTATTTAGGTGTGCATTTATGTATGTATATATATATATGCGTATGTATGTATGTGCGTATGTGGATAGGTACGTATATTGTTACGTAGGTAGCTTGATAGATAGCTAAATAAGTAGGTGCGGTAACCATATTATATATATGCATATATGTTTATGTGATTTTCTCTGTGTGTATCTTTACGTGTAGGTGTTAGTGATCAGCTTGAAAATATGAAGCAACTTTTGACAAAGTGCGAACTTTTCACAAATTGCAGTCTACTATGTTAAAAGAGAATAATATGACGTATATGTGATAGCTTAAAATTCCTCTCAAGGTAATTCTACGAATCATGATTTACCGACAACCGATGTGAGAACGATTCCCAAGTGACACGATCTACATTACAGGGGAAGATAACTTTATTAGAAGGTATTATACTGGCCTCGAGTGTTGGAATTTTCCTGTATCATCACATTCATTGTGAGTGAGATACATTCAGTAACGAAGGCGAAACTTGGTAACTGATCGCTCTTTCAATCTTAGAGCGGCTGTTAAGGATCCCTCTTTCGAATGAAATACCTTAAAATTAAATACAATAGCTCGGTCGTTACTCATCAGTTCATACCATAGCTTTTGACACCACTGATTTATATAATAGCAAGGCAGTGGAGTATCAGAGGTCAACGTTACGACATATGACTGGTCTAACTCTCCCTCCTATTTGCAAGTGTTCGCACAACAACGAGATGTTCATCAATCCCAAACTTATATTACGGGATTCAAGTTCACTATCACGTATATTTCCATGTCAAGCGGCTGTGCGTGTGCTTGTATACACACACAAACACACTCACACACGCACACGTACTCACACACACATGCACATACGCACACATACTCGCACACACGCAAACACACTTTCACACACACACACACACACACGCATGCGTATGAAGAAACACGTAGGCATATGCATACATATATATATATATATATATAGTTGGAATTTACAAAAAAAAAACAAAGACCAAAACGGGTGTGTACACAATAACCAGATGTATTAGCTTAACGCTCGGGAAGTGAGGGTTTTTTACGGTTCAAGCCTACGTTTTTCAACAGAAAGGAACACAGAAATACGCAGAGCGAGAAAATAAAACAGGTTTAGTGGCAAGCGATAAATCAAGGCGAATGCCGGACAGAGGTGACCAGACAGGAGAGCTAGGACGAAGGGGAGATAAAGAAAGTTGTGATGATCCCAAAACGAATGTGCGCGTGCGAGTGTATATGAGAGCGTGTATGTGAGAGCGTGTATGTGCGTGTGGATAAGGGCTGGTGACCTTGACGTGTGCGTGTGTGCATATGTAGGGGTGAGGTAACGATGGAGGGGTGACGATGACGGGAGAGGGAGAAGGGAGAAGGTGGGTAGGAGTGAATTGAGGAAGTAGGGGTGTCAGAGCAAGAGAGGAGAGGTGGGTGGGAGTGAAAGGAGGAAATAGATGTGAGAGGAAAAGAGGAGAGAGGTGGGGTGTTAGATGAAGAGTGAAGGAGAGTTCAGCCCATGTGGTGCAAAGTAACGAATTGAGAAGATTAAATCCTGTTCACAGCGAAGACGGGAATATGGCTGGCCCCTGTGCAAAGACAATCTGATCAACTTTATCAAAAGACTTTGCAAAGTCAAGGTATATTACGTGCATATCTGAGTTGTCGATTAACTGCTTCAACACCTAGTCATAGTGCTGGAGGCACTGTGTCAGGCAGCTCCTACCTGGTCGGAAACTATGGTGGGTATCACTCAGCAAGTCGTTTTCTTCAAGCAATGCAATTAGTTTCCCTATAACTATTCTTTCCATGACTTTGATGAGGTATGAAGTAAGAAAGACAGTCCTATATTTTTTGGCATCTACACTTCTTCATCTTTTATGGTTTGGGCATATTATTCCCTCCTTCAGTTTGCTAGGCAGCTTTCCATTAACAAGAAAACTCTAGAAGAGTATCTGTAGTGGTTTTTCCAGGGCACGTTTGCACGATTTGAGGAGTATTCTTTTACATTGTTCTATATTTACATATGTAGAAGATCAGTTTTTTTTCTTTTTTCACTGCATTCCTTCACAATATAAACCGTAACTTACATTTCATTCCAACATTTTTTTCTTTGTTTCACATATTCCACGTATTCAGAAATTATGAGGTCAGCTGTCATTTTCCTATCTCACTTCAGCTTACTCGTTTAACTTTTCATTTGAAAATAAACCATTTTTCCAAAAACATAGGAAGAAACAAATTCGGTGCGGCGCTCTCCTGTAGGTATGCCATATATGTAATATAACGACACACATAATAGCATGTATGTTAGTGTGTGTGTGTGTGTGTGTGTGTGTGTGTGTGTGTGTGTAACTGCAATAATCTCTACTACTTTATATTGCTATAAG
>NC_068988.1:89393445-89395699 GCF_001194135.2 Octopus bimaculoides
TGTGTGTGTGTAACTGCAATAATCTCTACTACTTTATATTGCTATAAGAAAAAGAGGAGCTGACGTTGAGGGTCATCCAAGTATAAAAGCTTTTGACTCGACCATCGGAAGAGTTTACTTTGTGCATCCGAGTTACTATGAATGTTTCTTTTTGAGGTTGCTTCTTACTGAAATAAGAGGACCGGCTTGCTTCTCCTTCCTAAGAACGAGTGATGGTCAAACTGTTTGTACTTATACAGAAGCCTGCTTTGCCTTAAATTTGTTAGACGTTGACAATCATTGGGATACGACAATGGCTGAGGCTTCAGTGTCGCACACACCTATTTCATTGAGAGGTCATTTTGCAATTCTTGTCCTGAATTGTGAAGTAAGTAATCCATTAGCGTTGTAGCACAAATATAAAAATTATTTACCAGAAGACTACAGATAGCAAGCACAATTAAGATTCCCTGAGAGGGAAATAGCATTCGACGATGTCATATATAATTATGCATTGGTTGATATTGAAGATCACGTTGTCCCAATGGGAGGGAAGGAGCTCAGCATGTTTAGCTTACCTGAAACTCATCGAAATGAGGTGATAATTTGATCAGAGAAGATTTGCGAGAAACTTCATATGATATTGATTCATTAACAAGATTCCTTGAAGTAAGTTTCCCGAAATATTTGCCAGATCAACAACTTGCATATAAAGCAATCACTGATCAAGTGAAACATAAGTGAGAAGGGTTATATTTTCTGGATACACCAGGGGGAACTTGAAAAACTTTGTTACAAATTTAGAGCCAGCCAAATTCTGGCAGAAAAGGGAAATGGCCTTAGCTGTAGCGAATTCTTGAATTCCTGCAACTTTTTGTCAGGAAGTCGAACAGCTCACGCAGCTTTCAAGCTGCCATTCAATCTAACTTCAAATGATGAAACCTTTTTGAAATATTAATAAAAATTCTTCTTTACCTCAAAGTCTCATGAAATGTTCTTTGATCATATGGGACGAAGCTGCAATGTCTCAGTAGAATCAGTAGAATCAGTAGAATCTTTTAACAGAATATTGCAAGTTTGCGCAATTCCAATTGTTTAGTGCGAGCTGTGACAGTAATACATTCAGGTGATTTGAGACAAACTTTGCAAGTAATCCTCAGGGGAATATAGGCTGATGAATTGAAAGCATTTTTGAAATAGTCTATTTTGTAGAAACATATCAGTTTTAAAGTTTTCTACAAATATGAGAGCACATTTGCGTGGGGATCATCTGTCGGAACCATTTGCCCATGCTATTGGAGAAAGAAGGCTAGATATCAATCATGAAGCTGATTTGAATCTATCAAAAGTCTGCACCTTGGTATGAGTTCAAATTGCACAAATGCTACTTGGTTGTACGAAAGAGCAATTATAGCACCAACGAACGTTACTGTGAACAATTTAAATGAGTGTCGAGAAACTTTTACCAGGAAACGAACATACTTAGAACACTAAAGACTCTGTTGTGCATGAATCGAAAATAGTCGATTACTCGGGTGAGTTCTTAAACTCACTGCAGCCACCTTTTGCCTCCGCATTGCCTTCCATTGTAAATAAACTCTGCAATCTTGCTTCTGCGCAACCTTTCTCAACCAAAGTTGTGCAATGGCACAAGACTTGTCAAGAAATTAATGAGAAATGTCATACAGGCCACAGTAATTTCTGGCGTTGTGGAAAAGGTGAAGATCTTTTTATTCATTGTTTACCTTTAATACCTTCCCAAATACCCTAAGATTTCAAATGACTTGAATTTCCAATACGTCTGTCTTTTGCGATGTCCATTAATAAGTACGAAGATCAGACTTTAAAAGGTACTGGTTTGCAATTAGAAGAGCACTATTCCTCACACGGTCAGTTATATGTTGGGACATGCAGAGCGAGGTGCAAGAACAATCATTTCATGTTTGCCTCTACTGGTAAGAGCCAAAACATTGTCTATAAGAAAGTTGTTTTTTTTTATCATGTAATCAACAAACTAACAATTGCAGAATAATTAAGAACATTGAATTGATATTGTCAACGTCACGCTATATTCGTCTGTTTGTTGTAATACTTACGATTAATACATTAAAGCACATATGTTTTTAGTTTTTCGCGAACGTTTATATACTTACTTTGTATTAGACATAAGCCAAAGTCGGTGCGATGTTTGCTTCATTTATAGTCTTAAATACTATAGATCAGGGATCAGAAGTTTATATGTACCCATGGTATATATATATATATATATATATAT
>NC_068988.1:89395924-89398095 GCF_001194135.2 Octopus bimaculoides
ATATATATATATATATATATATATATATATATATATATATAACGAGGAAAAAAGCCTTATTTTACTTATATATATATACTCGTGTGTCACTTTTCGACATTCTACACGCACACACGTGTATGTATGCGTGTATGTGAACAGATGCACATGTATTGAAACCTTCAAACAGAAAGGAACATAAACATTGATGCTTCAAATAATGGTCGTACATACATATGTGCGCGCATACAAGCATACACACAAATACACACATACACGTACAGGCACACACACACACACATACACACACACACACACACACACACACACACACACTGACAGTAGGTTCAGACAGAGGAATATCATGAATAAATCGACCTTGTAGTACGTGATTCGTAATTCGAAAATATCCCTGTAATGACATAGCGGGTTGCCTCCCAACAAATGTTAGGCGAACAATGGATCGTAATTTACATTGAGTGCAAACCTGTGTTATAGGAGTACCAGTAATCGTAGTATAAACGGAATATCCATTCCATTATAACATTCAATCTTGTTTCTTGTTTACTTCGTCTCTAAAAACTCACGTGGCGTATAGGTCATGGAGTAGTTTTTCTGACTATTTAATGTTAACATATATTGAAATTCTGTTTAGATTTATTTAAACTCTTGGCTTTTCATTTCATGTTTAATGTTTTGTTCTTTTTTTTAAAAATCCATTATTTCAATGTAATTAACTAGTAGTTTGCATTTTATTGTTTCCATATGTATTGAGGGAATTTTGTTGCTGTTTTAATATTGCGTTTTTGCATTTGGTTTTACAAGAATCTTGCATTAAGATATTGTTCTCTCTTGAAAGGGTGACCGTGAACTGGTTTTATTTCACTTCTTGTATCATTATTATCATTCGACTAGTTAACCATTTAACTAATTAAATGATCGCTTGATTAAGCTTTCGGACAATGAATCACTTATCTTCGTGAGAGCCCTTTCCACACCATTCTTGACTTCATGAACAACATGCCATCTCTATTCTATTTCTATCTATTTCTTAGTTTACAGATTGTGTATTTTTACAATTTATTTAAATTATTTAATTCCTAACCACACTAATTAGTTCCTAAATTTTCAATTAGTAGGAAAATAGTGTGCTTGATCCGTTGCAGGGCCTCTCAGATTAGCATGAGAGTGAGGAAAATATCCTGAAGCAAAAGACCTCGCACAAATGCTTATAAAGGATTGGATACCGCTAAGTGCATCTCATTAGTCAGATGATGGAGTTAATCCCGGTGACGGATTAAGTTTACCGTCAGTTAGATCTAAACCTAATCTCTTTCCTGTAAACCCTAGTAGTTTCCTGATTATTAGATATGCGCATGTTACGTAATTCGAAAAGAAATAGCTTTAGATGGTAAACTTCGGAACACTCAGGAGCCTAGATTTTCTATAGAACCGGATTCAGTTCACTTATTATATTCTTAAAAAGTTTGTGATGGTACTGTGGTAGATAATTGGATTGTTTTGATACCGCTTTGTATTGTATTATGATGATATATAAATTTAATTTTGTTATTCGAAAATAGGCTTTACCCCCAAGGAACTCAATGTGTCTGCTATACGGTGGCGACACCCTTTTTCAATTTGATACAATATATTTGTTTACAGTATCTTGTATATTAGCTTTTTGACAGATTAAGAAGTATACACACTACCTATCATTTTAATGTTACGAATGTAGTATAAACTTCCCAAGTTTACTCTGACCCAGAGTTGTAGCCCGTCTCAGATCCTCGGTGAAGTTAAGTTAGATTGACGTGTCAGTAAGGAAGGGACTAAATTGGAATTTATAACAGACATGGGATCAATGGTTATGTTCGAAATGGCATCCATTATTTGGTAATTAGGTTTGCAGGATAATGTCATCATTTTAGAATTACTTAACCTAGGAGAGTTATTAATAGCTGTGGTACTATTATTGTCGGGATCCAATTGGAGTGTTATATAGGGATTCATATGTTGAATAGACTGACCTCGTACTTTGCGACTATTGAGAGCAGCTGCGATAGATCTAAGGTTTGATGTGGAGGACTATAAAATTTTTATTGAAGATTTACTGAAGATAGCGTAAAACCTATGCTTCGGTGGAAAGTTTGATCTTAAGATTTGAAAAATGATATGTATATATGTATACA
>NC_068988.1:89400394-89403430 GCF_001194135.2 Octopus bimaculoides
ATATATATATATATACTGAGAGAGATACACAGAGACGGAAAGTCAGACAGACAGAGACAGAGACAGAGGGGCAGCTACAGGTGTATATCTGTGTTTCTTTGTATTTATGTATGAGCGTCTGCGAGAGGGTAATCTACGACTAGCTGCATGAGTGCGTGTATGTAAATTGATACTTGTACATGCGAATATCATTATCATTACACCGAGTGACTTAAATTGACTTTTAGATCTAACATTTTGATTACAAAGACACTATTCATGTGTATTTTTTCCCATTAATTGACTGCTTTATGCTCGGAAATGTATAGTTGAGAATTTGAATTATCGACCGCCCGTCCGTTGGTTCGATTCGACTACGTAATATCATTATCATATTCTCAGACGAACCAATTCCTTCGGTGAATTGGATATAAAATCGTTGAGGAAATAAGCTTTACCTACACAAGCATTCATAGTTAAATACTGAGTGTAGAAATTAATATTATTAATTAATATCAATTTAAATCAGTTGTCTAGCATACTTAAAAACATCCGAAGACTATGAATTATATTACATATATAAGAAGAATAAGGTGGATTCCTAATATGAAGAAGACGCTAGATCGCCTTACCACGATCAAGCAATTTCAGCAAACGCCAGAACGTAAGCGAGTGGGACAAATGAAAAGAAACAAAACTTGGCAATAAACTTCCTACCCCAGGTTTCGCTATTAACGGTCAATAATGCGATCGTCCATAGTTCATCAATGAAGGGGTTGCATGAATACAAAATTCACAGACACACACACACATACACACAGACACACACACAAACATACACACTCACACACATATATATATATATCTTTGTCAATAGACAGCTACGGGATTCAAAGCTATACCTCCCTGTTACTGGCCGAGTACTCTACCAGCTAAGCTAAACTGTTGACAACTATTTCCGTCATATAAGAGTAAAATACCCAATCTTTCATCTGTTTTCATGGCTATGCTGCTTTCGAAATATTACTTTCTTTTCTGTATGATACGATACACTTTCGATGCATCCAAAAATGAATATTTATGCTGTATATATCCATATGTATGTATGTATGTATGTATGTATGTATGTATGTATGTGTGCATGTATGTATGTATGTATGTATGTACGTATGTACATATGTATGTATGTATGTATGTATGTATGCATGTATGTATGCATGCATGTGTGTGTGTGTGAGCACGTGAACTTCAAGTATATCTTTTCAATCTTGTATGTGAAAGCGTTTATGAGAATCAAGGCTGGTGCTGTAACACTATTTAACATCATGGTTATTGTATTCCAATCGAATTAAGATCAAATTTATTGTAAATTTATATTTAATACATTATTTAATCTGTCTACCCTTTTATTATAAGCGATGACGCCATTTAAAAATTGAAAGAAATTATATAACTGAAAGAGAATATATAAACCACTTAGAATATATAAACCAGAGATAATATATAAACTAGTTAGATCCTTTCTGCTTCAATCTGTTTACAACGGATTTTAAACCAAATAGATGCGATGGGCATGCTTCGGTGTCGTAGTCTTGTTTACACTTATTTTATATAGCCGGACTGAAACAGTTTATTATAAATTTATCTAAGGCGTTGGGATTTTCATATAAAGTGACTTATGAGGATAGCAAAACAAGCAGACAAATTTTCAAAGTTCAACAAATAAAAAAAATGTTAATTACTGGTATCTTATACGACGATAAATGAAAAGAAATTCTCTAGTAAAAAATCTTATAATTTTTTCTCATTAATATAAGGGCAATGCCAGAAGTTATTTCAGTAAATGTTTTGGTAGGTGATAGCTTGTTTCTTGTCGGCTACTTAAATATTGCTTGGGTTATCTAGTGGTTAAAATTATGTGTTCAATGAGTAGCATACGTTTAGTAAAATCTGATTGTACAAGAGGCAGTTCTCGATATTTTTAAAATCATATACGTCAGTGAAACATACAATACTCCATGCTCTGGGAAATAATGAGATAATCATCAATAGTTATACAAAAGTGTACGATGATGATTCTAAGTTTTATTGAGGGATCTTAATTACATCGAAACTTATCCAGAGTTACCTCGCGTAGTTGCTAAATCGACGTAAAAATATTTATCATAGTACTAATATTGTTTTTTCTTCACTGCGTTAATAGTTCTAATTGAATTTTTAATGAACAATAAACGCAGAACATTAATTACATTTGACGGATACTTGTCATCATCTTCTTTCTTGCTAACACAACGTTTCGGCTAGCGTACGCTCCAGCCTTTATCAGGTGTGCTGGGGAAATTTCGAACCTGGGTTCTCATTCCTAAGGTATTTTTTCCGATATTATTATTATTATTATTATCATTATTATTATTATTATTATTATTATTATTATTATTATTATTATTATTATTATTATTATTATTATTATTATTATTATTATTATTATTCAGATCACTGCCTGGAATCGAACTGGGGTATCTTGTCTCAATTAAGCGGTGTAGCACAGGAGTTAGTATGTCATATTCATAATAGTAAGATTGTGGTTTAGATACCCAGACCAAGCGATGCATTGTGTTCTCAAATACACCATTCCATTTTACAGGGCTCCAATCCACTTAGCTGTAAGCCCTGTCACTTAAACGTCATGCAAACTAATGTCTACCCTTCTGTGTCCTACAAATTATGACAGGCTTAATTTTTAAACAGCGTCTGGTTTAAACTGAAAATAAATTCCTTCGTATTGCATTAGCCTTTTGGTAATTCCAGCATAAAAATTCACGAAAGGTAATTTTCTTACTTAATATCACTTGCCGCAAACTGATTTAATTATAGAAGTAATTTAAACAGTAATTATGACAGCTATGAAAAAATTATGGAATTAATTATATTAAATGCTTTAAGAACAAATGTGTTATTCATTTCAGAGGCGTAATATTAAAGAACATTATTTACACACACACACACACACACACACACACACACACACACACACACACACACACACACACACACACA
>NC_068988.1:89403539-89404122 GCF_001194135.2 Octopus bimaculoides
TATATATATATATATATATATATATATATATATATTCATGTGTATATACACGTATATATATATGTGTGTGTGTGTGTGTGTGTGCGTGTGGAAGTAATGTTTATCGCCACATCAATATGGCTGTTCAATGGGAATCAACATTACTACCGTTTTTAACACCAGGAGGAAACTCGCCCGTCTGACTATCTATGTAATCAGCACGCGATATATACTGGAAGCTGGGGAGCGTACCCCTACCATCTTCTAGTAGACGACAACATCACCAGACCGAACGATTTCAGGCTATTTGTGCCCGACATCAGTGGTAAACACCTGTCCTCTAGAGATATGAGTAATTCCCAATACCTACAAAACAAAGTGACATTCAGTCACTGATGTTGCAACAAGCGAAGTAACTAGTTAGAGAATGTCTATGAGAGATGAAAGTAGAGACTATACCGAGAAGGTATGTTTATTACCACGTCAATATGGCTGTCGTATAGGAATGGACGTTACTACCGTTTTCCACCCCAGTAGGAGCTGCCTCCTGTAGGTTAACCATGAAATCTGCATATATATATATATATATATATACACATATATA
>NC_068988.1:89404297-89415234 GCF_001194135.2 Octopus bimaculoides
ATATATATATATATATATATATAGTGATACCTCGCAATAAGCGTTTACTTCGCTCCATGACCGAGATCGTTTTACGATTTACTCATTTTACAAATCATTTTTTCCCACTGAAATTAACTAAAATATAATTAATCCGTTCCGGTCCCCACAAACCACCCAAAAATAATTTTATATGCGTTTTAACACAGAAAAGGTGTAGGTAAAAGTAAAATAGCAATTATGAAAAAGAGAATACAAAAGAAATACGTAAACTGGTTTTATTAATTTAAGTACCTGAAAGATGGGATGATTTGTGTTGTGCGAGGAAGACGATAGAGTGGGGAGGAGGAGGATCACAGCTTGGAAGGAGAATATCCTTCCACTGAGATTCCAAGAAGAACAATTTTTGGCGTTTTCCGTCTAACTTTGCTTAATTTGGGCTTTTTGCACACACTTTCTTCACTTTCTGCACCTGCAGGTTGTTTCATTTGTAAGATATTAAGAGAAGTCCTTTCAAAATGTTATAAAAATGCGCCAGAGCAGTGTCATTAAATTTAGCAGCTGCATGACCTGTAGCTACTTTTTCAGGATGGTATTTATCTACAAATTCAGAAAATCTTTGACAACTACCACTTTGACAACACTGCCTTTATGTTAACCGTTGAGATATCATAGACGTCTACACTGTCCTCCTCCGGGGAACGAATCTCTTTCACCCCATGCAAATGCCCCCCATCATCAACCTCGAGTCCATGGACTTGCCAAGAGAGACTATCTCCTTGAATACAAGTATGTCAGACTCAATCCCTCGAAGTCTCCTTCGGATACGCAGTCAGGTTACGGTTTTCTCCATGCAGAATTCAGGCAAGGCTAAATCGATGATTTTTAAGCAGTTTACAATGTTGTAGTGCTCCTTTCAAAACTCATGATTGGTTAGTTTTGTAGTTTCAGCGACTTGAAATCACCGACGAAACAGTTGTTTGATGTACAACTTCTTAAAATGAAAAATCACCTCTTGGTCCATGGGCTGTTAGATAGGGGCTGCATTGCGTGAAAGATTAAATTCGTCCAGAATATTATCGTCGAGGTTTGGCGGGAAAGCAGGAGAATTGTCGAGGAGAGGAGGGCTTTGAGAGGAATATCGTTCTCCAGAAGGTACTTTTTCAGTTCTGGCCCGAAGAGAAGATTGACTTACTCAGAGAAGATTGACCCACGCAGAGAAGAATTGCCTGGTGACGTCAGGCTTTAACGTTTGCCATCCTCATGACTTGTAGCCTCTACTTCAGGATTTTGTGTTACTTCAACGTTCGTGCATTTTCGAAATGGTAAAGAAGGATCGGCTTAATCTTCAAGTGTCCACTCCCATTGGCACAAAGGGCAAGAGTCAGTCTATGTTTCATAGGCTTAAGACCTGGGATTTTCTTCTCGTCTGCAGTTACGTAGATTCTGGGCAGTTTTTTTTTCCCCCCAAAAATGGCAAGTTTCCTCACAGCTGAATACCTGTTGTGCGATGCACCCCTCTGTCGCCAAGAGCTGACGGAATTCACGCACGAAATCTTTAGCTACGCTCGTGTAAGAACTCGCTGCTTCTCCATCCCTGACGAATCTATGAACACTAGTCCTCTTCTTGAAATTATCAAGCCAGCCGGCTTTGGCCTTAATTGCGTCTGTTGATGTCTCCTCCGTCGATGTTCCAGGATTCTGCTTCAGGAGATCCCCAAACAGCGGTCGTTTATTCTCGCTGATAATGGTTTCCGTAACCGTATCCCCTGTGAGTTGCTTCAGAAGAAACAATTGTTCTATCCTTTCGTGGACAGATGTGCATTGCTTAGAGAGCCTGGAGACAGCCTTTGTTGTTGTAACGACCTTCATCTCGTCCTTTTTCTTCAGGATACTGCAGATCGTCGACGTGCTTCGGTCGTATTGACGTGCTATATCCACCACATGCACTCCTGTTGCATGTTTGTCTATGATTTCGTTCTTCACTTCTATCGTAATCGGCCCTTTTCCTTTCAGCAGTAACCTTCTTAGGGCCCATAACTAACACAATTAATTATTATAAAATAATAGCAATAAATGAACAAGACTAAACAAAAGCACTGAGAAAAACGCAACGAGATAAACACGAGAATTGACCGAGCGGAGACTGCGCTTGTTGGGAGAGCCTCTTCAAGCTCAGCGCCGACTAGCGGTCGCTTGTATGAAACTTGGTCGTACTTTGGAATTTCGCTCGTACTTCAAGAATTTACTCGTACAAGAAAGTACTCGTGCAATGGGGCACTCGTACTGCGAGGTTCGACTGTCTATGTCTTTAAATTTACTTATAGGCAACGTTTTGAATATGCAAAATAAAGCCTCTATTCCACTATTCCGATCGCTGTCTAATGATGCTGACTGATGAGTCAATTTTTTGGTGATTGCATCAAGCTGTACCGATACAATGTAGGATAAATATAGGAATAATAGCAATAATTTTGGATTGAATTTATAAAATAACCATTTAATGTGACAGAAATAGTTCCGCTGCATGTGAGCACTCTAGGGCACAGACACACACACACACACACACACACACGTACACATAAATGTCATACTAGTTTGTTTGGGTATGTGTATGTGTATACAAAGATATATATATATATATATATATATATATATATATGCACACTTGCCCGTATGTATTTATGTATGAATGGATTTCTATCTGTCATCAATAATGACACGTTTTACCAGTGATCCCCTCACAGACAAGAAACCGTACGAAAACTGTAGCCCAATTATTCGGAGATTCAGAATGTTTTTAATTTACATAATATTTAATCTCGGGAACGCTAAATAGTTTACAAGAAAATCCAATTTTACCTCTCCTTTCACGTAGACTTACACACGCATGCATACACACACACAAACACACACACACACACACACACATGTATGCACATACACAAACACACGTACATATACACAGAACACAAGTATTAAACAAACTAGTTTAAAATGGAGAAGCCCAAATTTCATACTACCGCAAAATTTACAATAATATATTACATCTACATTACTTGTAAAAAAAAAAATTGTTTTTTTAAAATCTCATAAAAATATATTATTGCTCACTATTCCTAAATTTAGTAAACATTCAAAGTATTTGTAAAAGTCCTTACCAAAAGAAGGCGACAGATTCACTTAATTGTCTTCGAAACTGAAACGAATGAAATCGATGTAAAGCAAGACTATGATTCGTGAAATACAAACATATATACCTCGTTGTGAAAAACAATCCTGAAAATGTTCTGTATAAAAAGTTAATAAATGAAAGCCTAAATTCTACTGCTGCTGCAGCTCCTCTTTCCTTGTTCTTCACCTTTTCCCCCCCTCCTCTTCTTCCTACTACTGCTCCTCCTCTTACTACTACTACTACTATTACTACTACTACTACGCACGACAGGTCGGGAAACCAACTCGCAGCGGAGTCCCTCAAAAGAGTGTTGTGAGATCACTACACTTCGTGGTGAGTCTCTCAGCAATACACCCAACTGTACTGTCTGTGACCAGCTATGTCGATGCTACAAAAGTAGCACAGATGGTCAAGGTCTCTCATGACATGTTATAACTGCTTGCAGTATACAACTGGGCTGATGAAACTAACTTGCAGTTCAATACTAAGAAATTTCAAGCACTCCACTGTTGGCCCACCAACAGACACCAATCGGAATACAAAGGAAGACGGGTAGTGCAATCCTTGAGTCAGAGTCAGTGCGTAACCTGGGAATCCACATGAGTAATGATGCAACATTCCATGTGCATATTACCAAGATGGCAACGCTGTGCAGGCAATTACCTGGGTAGATTCTGAGATCATTCAGAATCAGATAAACAAGATACTATAATATTCCTATGGAAAACTTTCTTTCGAAGTCGTCTGAATTACTGCTCCTAACTATGGTCACAGCAGATGGTCGAACTGGTGGCGAGACGTGGGGTAATCCAGAGCCACTACATAAAGATTGGATCGGTGAAAGAGATGAGCTGCTGAGAGAAGCTAAGTGAACTGGAGCCCTCTTGTTTTGAGAAAAGGCTTGAAAGATATTTAGTGATATGCACATGGAAGATCTCTGAAGGTCTAGCACCCAACTAGAATAAAACACAATACTGTAAGAGCGTGGCCTTCAAACTTGGTGATTTTCGATTTGTAGATGTGTAGGTCTTCAATGTTTTATCTGCAAGACCAGATGAGCCCAGATCGCTTCAGGAGGCACAAAGAAATGCACCTCCGTCCAACTAAGCTCTTCACAAAAAAACAATGCGGTAAAGAAACCCAAACATACTGAATGACTGTCACACAGCACGGCCCCAACGTCTAGCTGAAACCAGTAAAATATTATATATATAATGTACACTTCCATAACGAAATTCCATCTCCAAATAGTTGCATACTTCTGGAGAAAAAGAACAAGAATCAAGGATTTTGAATTCAGAACCGTCCTGCGTGTTAATAATGTTTTCTAGTTCTATGGTTAGTACTATTGAACAAAAAATAAAGAAGTGAAGCCATGTGTTCGATGAAGTTATGTGATACGACGGTAAAGGAATCGTTTATCTTCATGAGTTATTTATCCTGGAGAACATAGGATGATTGATAGCTCCACACTTCAGTTGTGTACAAGGACAATGACATGGGAATATACAGCAATATCAATTGCTCCTCCATAAACAACATATGATATTGTAATTATATCCCAAAGATTCAGACAAATCGTTATAAATGATTTAACCAGATGTGTACATGAACATTCGAATGATAAATACTATCATTACATGAGCATGTAAATGGTATATAACTTCTATCAGTGAAGTTAATCAACAGAACTCATCTCGTAATAAGGAAGCAATAAAGAAAAGAGGATCTATAGTTAGCGTCTATGGAGGACAGCAGTGCCCATCAACCAAAGTGTAACTATTGTTATATGAAAAAGTACATATTACAATGAATAAATACAGGGAACATATTCAAGACAATAGCTGAGACATAGATTTTGGACGACTTTTTATATTCTTTTCCTCTTTTATTCTTTTACTTCTTTGAGTCATTTGAATTCGGCGATGCTGGAACACTGCCCTGGAGGATTTTAGTCGAAGAGATCGACCCCACGACGTAATTTTTAAGCCTGTACTTATTCTATCGGTCTCTTTTATGGATCCGTTATTTAGGGAGACATAAACACATCAATACCGGTTGTCAGGCGGTGATGGAGGGACAACTGGAGACACACATACACACACACATATACGACGGGCTTCTTACAGATTTTCTCTACTAAATCCACTCACAAATCTTTGGTGGGCCCGAGGCTCTAGTAGAAGATACTTGTCCAAGACACGACGCAGTGGGACTGAACCAGGCACCATGTGGTTGGGAAGCAAGCTTCTTAACACACAGCCGCATATTTAAACAACTGTAACATTCTTTAGATAATCATAATAGATATCGAAAATCCGGAATATTTTGAAGGCATTCCGTAGTCCAAGATTTCCTGGTTAAATAGAAAACATCACATGTCCAACAGGCTGTCTACTCTCCTGAAATGGCACCGTGTGATTCCTGGCTTTTGCCCAGATAGAAACCCTCGAAGTAGTGGAAGCATTCTGATTCGTAGGAGGATATTTTGAGAAAGACCACAGCGTTGCTCCACGGAAGGCTCTATAGAGGTTTACCAGCAGTGGACGAACCGCTAGGAGAAATGTATGAACTCCCAATGGCAGCATTTTGAAGGTGATTAAAAGAAATTCTTGAAATGTATAACATTGATTATTTTTTATGCCTATAGTTTGGATACGTATTGAACGCAACTCGTACACACACACACACACACAAAGATAGTCAGATAGATAGATGTAGATATATTGAAGAATTGTCTAATATTTATACGCATATATATGTGCGCGTGTGTGTGAGGACATGTGTGTATGTATAGTTATGTTATATATATGTATGTATATATATACATCATATATATATATATATATATATATGATGTATATATATACACATTAATGTGTTTAAGTGAAAATTTGTGGTTTGGTCATTTTGACTCTATATTTATCATCCCGGTACTACTTCTAACTCTTAATTATTAATTGATAATTTTTTACCGTTATGAGTTTTTTACGCATGGTAAACCACTGATATTATTATAAACAATAATATCGTCGTGTATATATATATAGGGTTCTGGGGAATAATATGTATGATGTATATCGTATAAACTTGGTGATATGTTCTGTAGCAAATTTTAATATCCTGGCTCTGGAAGATATTATATATTATATTGGGAATTTATCACTAAAGAACCTGTCTGCGTAATTCTGGAGATTAATAGATATTTAAGATAACATATCTCCGATTTTTATCTCTCTCTGTTTCTTTTTCTCTCTCTGTTTCTTTTTCTCTCTCTGTTTCTTTCTCTCTCTCCCTCTCTGTTTCCCTGTCTTTCTACATCTCCTATACAGCTGTTTATTTCATTTAGTATATCTTCCATCCTCTATGGTCCTCAGTTTGCCTTTCCATTCTCTTTCTTTCCCCAATTGTTTCATCTCTCGGTTCCCTTTCTGTGTAAGTTGTTATGTTACTGAATTGTTTAGTTTCCCTCCCATTTTAGCATTCTTTCTTGCTTTTCCCTTTAATATGTCCTTAATCTTCTATCGCCTTTCTTTCCCCTCTGTCATTACATCTAAACAACTTTATTTGTTTCTATTATATTTTTACTCTTTCTTTACTTTAAATTTCTTTCTCTCCTACACACCTCGCTATATTCACTCTTCCCCATCTCCTTCACTCATGATATCTCGCTGTATTTCTGCAGTCTCCTTAATACATCTTCATCTTTCTATCTCCCCACTATCTATATCTCTATAGATATATGCATTAATCTATATTTGCTACTTTTAAATAACCTTTCTTTTCCCTGTAACTCACTATATCCACCTGATATTCTAACATCCTTACTCTCTTTCTCTTCCTCCCCTTCTCTGTTGAATACTCATCCTACTACTCTTTCTGCAATCACCATTGCACAAGGAGACAGTTTTATGACTTTTTATTCCCAGCCATTAATAACGATGAAATAACAGCAAATATTCGCCAAATGGTTGATTGAAAGGGTTCCAGTGAGAGGTGTTGTCCTGTAAATTAGCAAGGATTTTATTAAATAAGAATTTGGGTGTAGATTTATACCAGTTTCGCCATTCCTTCCTGGAATAGCGTGAACACGTTGAATATCCGACAAACGACCATTAATTTCTTAATTAAACCATTGCAGGTTTCATCTTTTACTATCAGCCACATCAAGCAGATAAATGTATCACATAAATTCTTAGTTATGGTCATTAAATAGGACTGGATTTTACTAGGAATGATCCCAGTTCTATCACATTCTATCATATACCTTGTAAAGACATCTGAGCGCACACATAAAGTGATACTTTCAAAATGCATACACACATATAGTCAAATACACAAACACGTATATATATATATACATATATGTTTGTGTATATGTATATATATATATATATATATATATATATATATATATATATATATATATACACATACATATATTATATCGTATTATATTATATATGTATATTGAAACAAAATATATTTGCTGGTAATCCCATAAGCTAACGCTAATAATGTACTTGAAAATACTTGAATTAATAATCCCATCATCAAATAATAAACAAAAACATGTAAATAGGCAAATAAGCTCCTAATGACCATTGTGATTTATGAATCTCAAATACATTGGCCATGCAATTATAACACTTTACTGCCAGCTTACCAGTAAGCTTACATCAAGGAGCAGTGTTTATGCATAACATCACATGACATAAAAGTTAAGTACATAAGAAAACATTAGCAAACAGCACATGTATAATATACAGAATTCCCACAAAAGTAGGTGATCACTGATGGAAGCAAAACTAATTGCACGTCATTATGCTAAGGTAAATCCTCTTATATTACATATTATTTGCAAATAAATGATAACACTGAGTTATGAATTTAATATTTCAAAAGCGTTAATGTGCACACTTAGTCCCACAACTCCATCTGGTGGGTGAGAGTGGACGAGGCTGATAAAATTTGTGAATACTCCGTAACAAATTGCAAATAACTCACGCGAAAATAGAGAAAATAAAGTATAAATTACGTTATTCTTATGTTTTCAAAGAAAAGTTGTCTTCATACATATACGTACACATGTAAGGGTATGCATACATACACACATACATACGTAGATACACACATGCATATGTATATATATATATATATATATATATTTATATATATATATATATGTGTATATATATATATATATATATATGTATATGTGTGTGTATATATATATACGTATGTGTTTATATATATGGATTTATATACACAGACACACACACGTACACACATATGTTTGTGTATTTTTGTGTGGTTTTAATTTGTTTGCGTGCATGTGTGTACCTGTATGTGTACAAATTTGGTAAATAACTCTATCGGTTATCCCTTACACTCAGATCATTTTACAGAAAGTATCCCTATTCTGACTGTTAAGCAAATATCTTGTTTGGAATACCGAGATGGCGACATATTTACTCCTGCGTAGGCTGGACCTAAAATAAGTAACGAATACATTATTTACATTATTTACATTTGACGGATATTCGTCCTCATCTTGTTTGTTGTTAACACAACGTTTCGGCTGATATAACCTCCAGCCTTCGTCAGGTGTCTTGGGGAAATTTCGAACCTGGGTTCTCATTCCTATCGATGTTACTATTATTATTATTATTATTATTATTATATTATTATTATATTATTATTATTATTATTATTAATCAGGTCGCTGCCGTGAATCGAACTCGGAACCTTGGGGTTAGTAGCCCGCGCTCTTAACCACTACGCCATATGCCCGTGGGCAATTATGGGGTGAATTTTAAGGCTTATAAATCTATTATTTTTCTATCCTTCCTCAATACCGGTTCCCATATGCTATTCATATCTGCACTCGGTCTGCTTAGGAGGTTGTTGTGTCCTAGCATATGTGCTGCTTCTTTTAGTTTTCGTATTTTCCAGTGTTGTTCCCTGTCTATTATTTTAACTTCATCCCACAGGGGGAGGTGGTTTCCATTTTTCCATACATGATCAGCTATACCCGATTTATCGATATCTCCTCGTGTCACAGCTTTGCGATGTTCTTCTACACTTATTTTGAGGGGCCGACATGTTTCGCCTGATAATAATAATAGTAACATCGATAGGAATGAGAACCCAGGTTCGAAATTTTCCCAAGACACCTGACGAAGGCTGGAGGGTATATCAGCCGAAACGTTGTGTTAACAACAAACAAGATGAGGACGAATATCCGTCAAATGTAGATAATGTAAATAATGTAAATAATTCCTCATCTCTTAAATATAGAACTGTAAGTAACGAATGTTTTTTTGATCTGTCACCAAAATGTAGATTGGTAATGTTACGATCAAAATGCTTCAAGCAACGGCTGTACGAAAGATATCGACAGGACGGAATTTCAAAAGTTATGATATTCTGTCAGGGAAACACTGAATATATGGGTTAGCAGGGACTTGAGAGAGATGAAGGACACAGTCTGTTTTTTGAAGGTGGATGGGCGAGTGTTTCAGAAGCACTTGAGTTGAGGTGGAATTAGCCTAGACAGATTTGAATGTCTAGAACCACCGGAATTCTGTCTAAGATGTCTGGGAGTGCTGTGCGTTTCTAAATATAGTAGTGTCCGGTCGAGTGTCTCATCATAGCTCTATATAGACTAAGTCGTTGTTTTAAACTGTAATACTGTTGGCTGTAAAGGGATGTAAAATTGTATTTCTTTATTTTGTTATGCACTGTTGATAGTATTTATGGTGTCCTTCACTAAGAAATATTCTCAGCGACGGCAAAGTTTTACACATAAAGCAATCACCAGTTTTAATTGCATACTGTTAATTTCTAGGTGGATTGGGTTTTCATATGTGTGGTAGTTTTGGCTTTCGTTTTCTGACGAAGATCATACTAGAATAAAAATATTCCTGGATGTTTTTGCAATATCTGTTAATGGAATAAATGTACATTTTAGCTGATTTGTTTCATTGCATTCGAGCGAATATTTAAGAATATACGAAGGGTGTATGTTCGCTGTAAGAGTGAGCGTTGTTGGTGCCCGGAAATAAATGTTGCTGTTGTATAGAGAAAAGTGGGAGAGAGAATAAACGTTGTTAAATAGTTTTGTGAACTTTACTAAATCATAGACATGGACTTAGTTTGGATGTGAAACGTCTTGATGATTAATGAGAGCACTTCGGTATGAATACTGACAGGCTAGATATCTCAAGACCAGAGACGTAAAAGAGACATAAGGCAATCTCTAAAATGACAGACAATTAAATTTGGGATGAATTTCGTACGAGTCAGTTTAATTTCACAATGAAATTAAGGAGCATTATAATACAAGGCCTTAGAGAGAAGTGGTTAGGGTATGACTGATTTGTTTTGTTTACTGGGATATTTCAGTGCTATGTACCAATGTCATTAGAGTGGCTTCAGGAGAACATCCGAAATTCCGAAAACTCTTTTGGTTTGTTGTACACAGCTCTAAAACGATAGATTATTAAATTAACAATTCCGTAGAGATAAAAGTTGGAATGAATTATATTTTACTATTTATGCTTTATTTGATATTTCATTTCAATTCAGATACATAATAAATTTAAACATTATCGATCTAGCCTCATTTAGGTCAAATGAATTCTCATAGATATTGCACTGGAAAACAAACATGATGTAGTTGAAATATTTATACACACACACACACACACACACACACACACACACACATACACACACACGCATATGTATATATATATATATATATATATATATATATATA
>NC_068988.1:89416036-89417096 GCF_001194135.2 Octopus bimaculoides
TATATATATATATATATATATATATATATATATATATATATATACATATACGTACATGCATACTTATTTGTATTTATATATATATGTATGTGCGTGTGGGATGTGAGTGTGTGTTTGTATGTATATATACTGCACACATATTATACATATTTATATATATATATTGGGATACTGTTGATTGCTTACAACATGGGTATGTTGTAGATTGTGTGAAACACCTTTTCTACATCAAGCCTTTTCTCAGCACAACCTGATCTGTTATTGCATCTCTTTCCGAAACCCACATCAAAGGAACATATTAAAATGCTCCAGAAATTTGCATATAATCTACATAATCTTGTATAAAGACAATACTGTAATTAATATCTGAATATGTTGACTGCAATATGTTCACGAGTTTCACGGTTTCCGTATCGTTCGTATATACCGTTCGTATATATCGTTCGTATATATATATCTGACAGTGAGAACGTGTTACTGCTGCGGTGTCCATGGTGGTGCTGATTTTGGTTGCATTGATGTTAATAATAAGGGGTTCATTGATTGTTTATAGGAGTGTGACAGGAGGGTTAATGGTGGTAATAATGCAGTTGTGATTATGGATAGGTAATTTTGGTGGTAGGGTTGGGTTTATGTTTATTGCAGTATTTTGTATTGATTGTGGTGGGGATATTGAAGAAGTTGTTGGTAGCGAAATTATATTGAGGGTGCTGATGGTATATGATATGCAAGTGTAAGGGACGGTATTGTTGGTAGGGATGATGTATCTGGACATGATGCTGTAAATAACCCTGGCCTCTACCTCGATATCATTTTGATCGAGAGTGGGTTACGAATTATTTTTTTTTTGTCTATATATATATTCATGTAATTCAATAATATATCCACAGCAAATTATATATATTTTTTTTCTTTCTTGCTATTACAAAACATGAATATGCTATGTAATTTTTCGACTGTGTTATCTATTGTCAAGCCCAGTAGCGTAATATGTGGTCAAACAGTCGGACAAAATAAAACCATAATGTGTGACAATTTACCTATCGCCTCCTTTACGTAT
>NC_068988.1:89417499-89423956 GCF_001194135.2 Octopus bimaculoides
ATATATATATATATATATATATATATATATATATATATATATATATATACATGAATGCACACATACATGCTGACGCATATTAACCAATAAAGCATGCCAATGTGTGCGATATTTTTATTTGATGTCCATTATTTCCCACACTTTTCGATGCCAGAAATTTCGCAGAATTACTGCTTAAAACATTGCAGCAATTTACCGCAGCTAAATTTCGAGGTGGACAGAGTTGCTTTATTATATAATAATTTGTTGTTTAGTTCCTACCAATATTTCTTTTTAAGTATTCAACTGTCTTTTTATATGCTCCTTTAACGTTGTACATATTTCATAAGTTATTTGGCATTGGTTTAATTCTGTGAAAATCGGTCAAATAAGCAGTACACACACATGCACGCGCGCACAGACCAATATACACACACAAACAAACTCACAAACACATGTATATGCATGTATATGTGTATATGTATATTCATACAAATACATACAAAAGTAAATAAATACATATATCATTATTCATTTCTATTAGAAATTTCATGCCAATATCAGTTTGGTGTTTCGTCATTCAGACAGAACATAAGTGACTTTGTCTTTCAAGAACTGGGGACAATATAATCGATTCTTCCTTCTCCAAATGTTTTTGGGATAGTGCCTAAGCGTCAATATTTTTAATGTTTTTCATCATCATTACCATTATCATCACAATCATCATCATTTTACTTCTCTGTGCTCTCGATATTAATTGCTCCGGTTACTTCCATGAGGGCGGACAGCAACCTATTGTCGAATGACTCGTAGGGTCTCTTTCTGGCATACTTAACATCCAAGTACCAAACTCAAAATCCTCGCTGTTCCCAATGAAGCAGGTTTTTTAGTATTTTTTGGCCCTCATGTTAGTTCGAATTCCTCAGACATATCTCTTAAACTTGCTTGTTAGACTTCTTAGTGACCCGAGAACTACGAGGATGAAAGTTACTAACTTCATTGCCAACGTTCATAAAATTTTGTACTCCGTATTTTCGATCTTTTAAAATTCTTCTTCTTCTTCTTCTTCTTCTTCTTCTTCTTCTTCTTCTTCTTATTATTATTATTATTATTATTATTATTATTATTATTATTATTATTATTATTATTATTATTATTATTTACTGTCTTTACACAGCTTCTAACGCTGGAGATGCACTACGGTGGCAGCTGTTCAATACCAGTGAGCTAAGGTTACAACTCTTAATTTTCGAGCACCGGAGTATTCGAACAGATCTAAGCATTGCTGTTTTCTGCAAGTGTTCCACCCTTATTGCAGCCCCTATGTGTTACATGTACTTCTCAAGATTTTTGTTCACTGGTCCCAGGGATCCGATAATTATTGATACTACTACCAACTTTATGGACTACAACTGCTTAACGTCCCACGCTAACCTGTGATATCTATCAAATTTTCTTACTTTATTATCGCATACTTTGGTGTCGGCTGGGCATGCTATATCTATGATCCAGCATCGTTTGCTTTCTTACTCAATTAATACTATGTCTGGCTTCCTATTCTCTATCTCATGGTCGCACTGAATCATAAAATCCCATAAGATCATTGTATTATCATTTTCGATGATACCTTCGGGTTAATGTTCGTACCATTTTTTTGCTCTGTCAAGTCCATACTTGATGCAAAGTGTCTAATGGATAATCCTAGCCATATGGTCATAACGTCTCTTATATTCTTTCTCGTCTAGTGGCATACATTGACTGGAAATAAGCCATACGGTTTCACCATTTTGTCCGCAGATTCTGCACTTATCACTTTCTGATGTGTTGTCTATTCTGTTTTTGAGGAATGTCGGTCTTAGTGCTTGCTCTTGGACAGCACAGATTAGAGCCTCCATTTCCTTTGTCTGTCTTATCTTCAACATCCGTCTGAAATTGTCCATGCATTCTTTTCTTTATCCGATTATTTTCAGTTTCATTCACTCTCAAGTACTTTACGGTGCTTTATCTTTGCAATCCTCCATCGTAGACAAGCTTGACTTTCTTACTTCCAATAATAGTGGTTCTGTGACACTTTTTACATACCGTGCTATGTTGTTTTTTTTTGCTCTAATGCTGTGTTCGTATCCAATCAGTCCTCTTCACCCTCTTTTTCTTAGCACATACAGTCTGTGTGTGTCACTTTATGGGTGGAGGATCCTACATCTATTCAGCAACTTCCTTGTGTTTTATGTCTAAGCTGTTTAATTCGTCTACTGTCCATACGGTTACTCCTACTCCATATCTAATGAGTGAAACCGCCCAGGTGTTGATTGATTCACTCTTTTTCCGTCCATTTAATTTCGACTTAAGTATTAGTCTCAGTCTACGCAAGTACTCCACCCTAAATTTTTCTGTTATTTCTTCCTCCATAAATCTATCCATTTCCAATATCCCCAATTATTTATAGCTCGTCTCTTCTATCTGTTTCATAACCTTCCTCGACGGTATCGCTAGCACATCCATACTATTATTATTATTATTATTATTATTATTATTATTATTATTAGTATTATTATTATTATTATTATTTTATGTTTGACTTTTGTTTTGCATTCGTACAAGTTGGATCTAAGTCTCTCCCAGAGACCTCAAGAGACAACAAGTTAGAAGTTCATGTAGGTGTTATGCCTAGGGTACCATATATTTGGATTTGTACAGTTTTGTTCAAGTGAATGTTTAAGAAACCATAAGAAAATTATGTGTTTGCTTTAAAATTTGAGATCACATAGACAGTATTTTACGTAGGATATGGGCAGTTCCCATGATCACTATCTTTTGAACTTCAGCCATTTTGGGGTTTCCTGGAATCTGATCTAGGTATTAATTAGCCCGTTTCGCTGTCATTCCCAAGGCATTATTATTATTATTATTATTATCATTATTATTATTATTATTATTATTATTATTATTATTATTATTATTATTATTATTATTATTATCATCATCATTGTTATTATTATTATTGAGTGAGAGAGCAACGCATACCATCAAATTGAACCTGGGGTACCAATATACGAATCCCAATATACCCATCATGACTTCCCGTCTTATAAGGGTGCACTAGATACATGCACAAGATAACTCCTTCTGCACTAGAAGTAAACTGTAACAGGTCTTGTTTCCTATTTACCAAATATTCTATTATTTCTTCTTTCACTGTTGAGGCATTCCCTTACGCTAATCATCTCACGTCCACCTTAACGTCTCTTTATTTTGAGCCTGTGTGCATTTTCTTTAGAGTGGAATGTATCGTGCACTGTGATTGTCTTTCGGATAGTGCGAATGAGTTGGCCAATCTCCACTTGTGTCCCTTTCAGGATGGGTGCAATATAGCAGACTACAGAAACAGCCAATATGTTGATGGCAGCCATAAAGTTCCTTCAGTTGAGTTTTGATTTCAAGAGAAGTTTGAGGCGCTTGAAATTTGCAATGATAAACTTGTCTGTCATTTCTTTGTGAAAGATATTACCCGATTCCAGGATTCCAAGGTACTTGTACCCAGCATCATCCGGGTCTTCCATTTTCTCCCCGCTTAGCAATTCTATGTCCCTACAATTTACTCTTTTTCCCCGCTTCGAAGTAAGCACCACATACTTTGAGATACCAAATTCCATCCCTATATCCATCCTTACTGCACATTTGCACAGTCTCAACCATCCACTCAATTTCAGGCTCTGTTTTTGCAAACAGTTTTAAATCCTCCATGAAGAGAAAGTGGTAGAGATGAGGTCCGTTCTTTCTCACCTCATAGCGCACGTTGATTTTGCGTAGGGCTACAGAAAGTGGGATCAAGGCTATAACAATTAACACAGGTGAACAAGAGTATCTTTGAAAGATGCCTCTTTTTATTTTTACCTAGCTAAATGCTGCTTGTTACACGAAAGACATGTTTTCCAACTAGGCATACTGCTCTCAATGAGCGTCTACACGCTCTCAGCTATTCCACACATGCCGAGTGTTTAAAAAATCTACGAATGCAGCAACAGGTCGTAAGTCTTTCTGAAGTCTATCCAGGTCATGCATAATTTTTTTGGTAGCGTTTACAGTTCTTCATTATTATCTTGGTGCCCTTGGATCCTTTTCGGCAACCCTTTTGTTCTACTGGCAGTAGATTATTTTCCGCAAGTAACGTATATATTTTCCTTGAGAGGGTACTTCTTAATCGTTTCCATAGGGGTTTAAGACAAGTAATGGGCTGGCAATTGCCACCCGCATTACCCTATTATTATTACATGCATTTCGTATTTGTTTTGGATTTTACGTTTGGCGTCATTTCCGAGCTGATGTCAATTTTGCTTCTCCAATGCCGAATAAATTTTCGTACATATACTTTGGTCTGTGTCATAGAGATGACCCACCCTAATAAAAATTTCTGACTTCATGTCTAAATTAGAAATTATTGATATTTATTGGTTACCAGAATTGTGTCTTGTGATGTTTCTTCTAACACCTGATCTTCTGAATTCTAATCACTTTCTTTTCGATTTAGGATTTGCTCGTCCAGTGGGCGATAAATAACGTGTGGAATCTGGTACTATATCCGTTATAATCAATTGTTTTCTAAAAAGTTCTGGCCTTCTCTTAGAAAGCAGCGTTACCCTTATGTTTACTGTGAATTTCAAGTACATTACCTTCATATGCATATCCATGTTCTAAAATATGTTCAATATTATGTTTAGAGATCTAGACTTGTATTAGCATACTACATGTAGCCAGCATTATATTTTGAGATCTCGATCCGTAATTAGCATACTGCGACGTTCGGTGTTTCACGTACTATTTTTATTTCCGTATTGTTCTTGTATATGCGATATTTCTTGTGTTACTTTTTTAAGCGAGTAACACTTTCAGTATATGTTATATTGTTATTTCTACGTGATGCAGTCTCAGCGGGTTATGTTGTATTGTATGTGGTATATGTACTATTAATTCGCTGCGGCTGTTTAGCATATCGGTTATGTGAATGGCTCTCGTTATTTTTCATCGGCTATCCTTTTTAAAATATATGTATTGTGTTATCTTGTGGATTATAACATGCTTTGTCTCAATTGGTTGCTTCTATTTGGGGTTTATGTTACAGGTTGAGATTGTCCTATGTGAAATGTCGTTTAAAAGTCTTGACTTTTAGGAAAATAAACGATCATTTTAATATAATAATGTCGTAAAATTATAAACACGAGCAATTAATTGTCTCTTGTATATGTTACCGTTCTACCTCAAAGAAAATCGGTAGTATATGGCCAGTTCCTTAGCACTGCAGGAGACCAAACTCAGTCAGCTTACAGACTTAATTTTGGCAGTATAGCATAACTATCTCCTGTTTTTCACATTCTTGTTTTACATATAAACGAGAGAGGATATTTATACAATCACGTTTTCCACAATCACGTGTGCACATTTTTCGTCGTTACTCTAATCGTAAGCCTCCATTATGCACTCATATGCTAATACCTTTTTTTTTATATATTTATATCCAGCCATTTAGAATTTTGAGTTTATGTTCAAGAAGAAATATGCTTTAAAAAGGTAAAGAGTAAAGACCCCCCACCTTCAGTCATGAATGACCATGGGATTACATCTAGAAAGTTC
The DNA here is from genome assembly GCF_001194135.2 of Octopus bimaculoides. NCBI lineage: Eukaryota > Metazoa > Mollusca > Cephalopoda > Octopoda > Octopodidae > Octopus > Octopus bimaculoides. Next base: position 89,423,107 of record NC_068988.1, read on the forward strand.
GCCTCTGAGGCACAAGTCCAGCTAGGTTTGTTTATGGAAGACCAGCAGTCGCCCATGCACACCAGCCTCTCTTATCCACGCCTCCGATGTTATCCGAGGGAAAGGCAAATGCCAATACAAATTGGCACAATGACGTCACAACACATTTCAACGGCTGAGAGAACTGGGAGAGCGTCAAATAAAGTGTCTTGTTCAAGAACACAATACACAGTCCGATCCGGGAATCGAACTCACTACCTCATGATTGTGAACCCGCTGGGTAACATGAATACGTTTGCTCGTATCCATGTACATAGTTCTATATATCATGATATATCTACTCACATGCAATAATCCTACTATGCATAATACATGACGAATTCATTCTGCAATCAGGTCATCAAAAATGGTCCAATGGTAAAGCTATGGCTTGCGCTTTATTGCCACTGTAGGCATGGAAACACCACATTAAGCTCATGTCTGAGCGTTGTAAGAAATCGGAAAGAAATTCATGGCTAAACATACACTCATAGAAGTCAGAAGAAAACAACAAAGAGAACAAAGCTGCTTCTTAACCCCATGTTTCAATAATGTTTTTTACGCAAGTTTTCTAGAATCTGCAAATAACGAAAATGCCTGCTCTGTGAAACTGGAGCTAGTTTTCGGCATGTACTGAGGTATATACCACATGACTACTGGTATAATGCTGCCATCGACATCTTTTATCGCCAAAATCCTACCACCGCCATCATCATCATCGCAATTCTCCTTCTCCTTCTCCTCCTCCTTCTCCTCCTCCTCCTTCTCCTCCTCCTACTTCTTCTCCTCCTCCTTCTCCTCCTTCTCCTCCTCCTCCTCCTCCTCCTCCTCC
>NC_068988.1:89424588-89425943 GCF_001194135.2 Octopus bimaculoides
ATATATATATATATATATATATAAATAAATCTCAGGGTAGCAAATACGATTTTAGAAATTCTTTTTGCTACCAGTGGTCTAGCGGGAAGAAAAAACTAGTCAATATACTATATATCATTTATATAAATACATAGTGTATATTTAAACACATAAGAGGGATGTCCATAATAGGACATCTAACTCGCTAGAAGGAGCAATCAAAACTCCAAATCACAATTAAGGATAATTTCGAAAGGGAATGAAAAATAAAAACATTTACCATCTATTTCCTGAACCAATGGTTTCAAGCTATTTTTAGCAAAATAATATAATTTGCTAGGCCAGCTATCGTCAGCAGGAAAGCCAAGGTTAACATATTAACACGAGGCAATACATAGAAAGATGCCTCGTGCTTATATGTTATAATTTTTCATATCTACCGCGCATGTGCGGTTTTCTTATCAGCAGCAAATACAAAAAATGCCGATTTTCTTCCAGAAATTAGCCAAAAAATCATTATATCATCATCACTAAATCTCAGTTTTGACTGCTCCTTCTAGCGGGTTAGATGTCCTATTATGCCCTAATATGGACATCTCTTTTTTGTGTTTAAATGTACACTGTATGTTTTTATATGAATGATATATAGTCTATTGTCTAGTTTTTTCTTCCCGCTAGACCACTGGTAGCAAAAAGAATTTCTAAAATTTTTTTGCTATCCTGAGATTTATTAATAATGATATAATGATTTTTTGGGCTAATTTCTGGTAAAAAATCGACATTTTTTGTATTAGTTGCCGATAAGAAAACCGCACATGCGCAGTAGATATGAAAATTTATAACATATAATTACGAGGAATGTTTCTATGTATTGCCTCGCGTTTATATGTTAACCTTGGCTTTCCTGCTGACGATAGCTGGCCTAGCAAATTATTTTATTTTGCTGAAAATACATTGAAATCATTGGTTCAGGAAATATATGGTAACTGATTTTATTTTTCATTCCCTTTCGAAAATATCCCTAATTGTGGTTTAGAGTTTTGACTGCTCCTTCTAGCGGGTTAAGTGTCCTATTATGGACATCTCTCTGACGTATTTAAATGTACACTGTATGTATATATATATATTATTCGAAAAGAAAGACTAAAGTGAAAAAGAAACGAAAGCAAGGAAGAGAAGAAGGAATAGAGAGAATATAGAAAGAGAGGCATTCAATAGAAAAAGAGTATGACTGGCATATTTACTTTTGGCTTCACCTCCCCGGCGAACTGAATTTTGGCATACCTTCTTCCAAGCTCAATAACGTTACGCACACATACTAGGGCCTATATCATCACCTGCCCCACTCCTGTAAACATTTCTGGCCTGAAGTTTCA
>NC_068988.1:89426236-89426873 GCF_001194135.2 Octopus bimaculoides
TATATATATATATATATATATATATTTGTTGTTGGCACTCTGTTGCTTACGACGTCGAGGGTACCAGTTGATCCGATCAACGGAACAGCCTGCTCGTGAAATTAACGTGCAATGACTGAGTACTCCACAGACACGTGTACCTTTAACGTAGTTCTCGTGGATATTCTGCGTGACACATTGTGACAAGGCTGACCCTTTGAATTACATATATATATATATATATACACACACTTTCCTACATCTAATCTTTAGATGAAAAACATATATAGCGCTATAGTCAGTTGACGTTTGCATTATATCTTACTAGATAACCTGCACATATGATTCCTTTACTATTCTCACATGTCTGTACTGTTCATTAAACTACCTGCCTTCGTCAAATCGACATTACCTGAAGAGTTGCACGGTGTGCTACATTTAGTGTGTTAATGTGACCGCGGTGCAGCGTCAGGTAAAAGGGTTTTCTTCAGAATGCTGTGCACCGCCCAGTTCGGGAATCGAAACTTCGGTTTCGTGATTGTGAATACATCCTGACCATTACAACACATACACTCGAATAGAAATTTATCATATGTAATTGCGTGTGTCACATATATATATATATATATATATATATATATATATATATATATATATA
>NC_068988.1:89427130-89431487 GCF_001194135.2 Octopus bimaculoides
ATATATATATATATATATATATATACGAACTTATTTCAATAAACAGGCATTTAATATATGTCTGCTATCCCATCAGTCACTCCCAATTAATCATTCTATTTAAATTACTCAGAAATTCTATACATACATCAAAAATATATATTAGTGATTCACTAATACTTTTTATTATTGATGGCCGATTTTTTTTTTTCAGTCAGCTATTTTATGTTTAATCCATCAGGCAAATTCCTCTAACGTGTCTTTATTCGTAACGTATGTCTCACTGGCTTTGTACCTCTATATATATCGATCTACTCGACTGTCATACTCATTATACATATATGTTTATGATTTTATATAACTATGTACGTTCTGGGGAAGTTGTACATATGGTTGTATACTTTCTTTTATAAGCATTTACTTAGCCTAGATCCTTCTGAGTTGGTTTCCTTTCCTTTCTTTCTAGTTTTCAAATGTCATGAGGAAGCGTTGGGCGTGGGTTACGTAGACCCTGCGTGGCTGGTAATATTGTACCATTAACGATGAACTTCAATTGTTGCCAGTCGACGGCTACTGGAAAACAACTATCAGTATAGTTATTTGTAAAGCGTGAATTTCAGATAACCGATGTATCTTGAGAGGATGAATAAACTTTAGGTTTAATGTGAGCTTAAGATGATACAATATGAGCAGTAAGAAATGGACAGATGTTTGTGGTAAGAGTGCATGTGTAAAGCTGTCACAAAAACAACCATACTCCAAGGAACAGACTCTATATTAGTAGCAAAGGGAAAGGCGGAAGATCAAAAAGAGCACACTGCCGTCCTGGAGTTGCAATTTACGTCCTTTGGTGACCCTATAACTTTACATTCCAAATTCCATAATTCCTTTTTTCTGCAATCACCTGTCAGAAATAATTCTACAATGTACAACCAATGGACATTCTATCTCAATATGAAAATATTTCGTATTGGAATTTTTAAATTTCCTGTTAACTAAACTTTATGCTGGATCAGCTATGTTGGAACGAACTTAACGCAAATATTGAACAAACATTAGATCATTGTTGATTCTATGCTTCGTATCATTAGCTAATCTGATGTGTTAATGAAACATTGAACAAACGTCCAAGTCATTATTACTCTTTTTTAAATTAAAATTACAAAGATTGCCTTTCAATTTTTACATTGAAACACCATTTTCATATTGAACAAGTATTATTGTTGGATCGTAGTTGATTTCATATTTAACATATTCACTTTAAAACCCTAACAATCATTATTTTCTTTAGTTGATAACATATTTAATATTTTCCCCTGAAATCCAACAATTTCATTTTCCATAACTGGATTTAATATTTAAGATATTCCCTTTGAAACACCAATTTCTTTTTATTTTTTTAATTTTTTTTTTTTGCTTTAGTGGATTCCATACTTAATAGTTACCCTTAGAAACCCCAGCAATTTCTTTTCGCTTTCCTTCATATAATATTTAAAATTTTCCCTTTAAAGCCTCCACAATTTCTCTGTTTTAGTTGATTTAGTATCTAACACTTGCCTTTAAAGCCCTATAAATTTCTTTTTAATTTTACTTGATTTAATATTTAAGATATTCCCTTTAAAACTCAATAGCTCCTCTTTGCTTTACTATTTAGTTTCTGTGTCAAACATGACATTTTCCTAATGTTCAAAGTCGTTATTTTCATTTCTGTTTACACAGTGATCTCTCGTTTTAATGCAAAATAACATCAATATTTTACGACTTTGATATATCGTCAAAGAAGATTCATTCTTGTCATCTGTTTATGACATTTAAATCTTCAAACAATTGAAATAAACCAAGAAAATGTGACAGAAGAATGAAACAAATTTTCGATTTATTTTTGACATGTAGATTCTTTAACCTTTGATTAAGTGGCACTTATATGAATACCTAGTTCATTGATTTTTAGAAAATCACCTAATCAATAATCTGAACAATATATATATAATGTTATTTTTTACATTCTAATTTTTGCAAAAAATACTATTCCTCTGTTTGTCTCAAGATCAAGAGTGGTGCCAATAACGGCGGGGCAGCAGCAGCAGCAATACTACTAGTGGCATGCGCAGAGACCAATTGTAAAACACGGAGAGAATTTTCACCGCCACTGACAATGAACGCACGAAAATAAGAGACGAGATTATGGCCAACAGTGGCCCTTAGGGAGAACAGGATGAATACAAACGATTCCAAATAAATAGAAAGATTGATGGGACGTCAGAAAGGTAAATAAATAATTAAATCAATAAATGAATAATTAAATAAAATCCACATTCAGGATGTACATACTTACGAAAGACCATAACCAAAAAGAAAACCGCACCAGGAATAATAAATTAGGAATAAATATAAGCATGAAATAAACATAATGAATTAGCAAAGAGAACAGGAATAAAACACGGATAAAACAATCATGAAAATAAAAGTAATACGCGGTGAAATTCTTGAAGGACAGTTTTCATGGAAAATGGGACTGTGAACTGATGGAGTATGTGAAATGAATCAACATTGCTAGAAGTATAAGGAAGTCGGATTATCGGCCTACTACTCTGAAATGCGACCGCTGGACTTGGCCAATTGACTATAATGACTCTCCATTGAGTCTGAAAGCATACCTACTGTATTTGCGAAAATGCTGAAGGAAGAGATGAAGCCTTTGAATGGGTTTATTTGCGCGTGGAAGAGGTTTCAGGAACTGTGAGAAGACCTAAGATACCTTATAAAGAGATGTGTTAGGGCTACAGGTAATAGGTTGAATTTTGAGATTGGATCTACTATGATAGCAGGTAGGATGCTTAAAATTCTTGGCTCTATTGTTGATGGTTTGTTCTCCTTACCTTCAATCATCACGAGAAGCTAATCCATCCACTATTAACCAGGAATTCAATCCTCACTTGATAGACTAAAAGGATTCATCTTCTAACTCCTCTGTAAAGACGCGTCTTTTTCCATCCTATCTCATTCACATCTGGATTTTAAAAGCATTAGCTCTAAATATTCTACCCGTATCTTTTCGATAAAAGAAAGAAACTTCTTGCCTTTACCAATAATCACAGCGGTTTAACTGACAGTCAGGCAAAGCAAGTTTTCAGATCCAAGACATCAACGAAGCTTGGCCAAGGTTTTCAACTACAGAAATCTTAATACAGCATTATAAGCAGATATAGATCTGTTACATTATTTAAACAAATGAACCTGAGTCTCATCATAATCTCGACGTTCACTGGATCATTTCTCGATTTCAAACCTTAGCGCTTGTCCTGCCTGTTTCAACTATCATCAGCAAGGTCCAACCGTAGAATAGAGGTAAATTACCACATAAAGTATTGCATTAGAAACACATACTGACTTCTCATGACACATTAACTACTACAACAGCTCTTGTCATATCACTTTGCATGCTGCTGTAGATGCTATCCATTTGAAGCAGCAAACAACTACAATAAGTGCTGATTCACAAAATATTTGGTGCAACATTCTGAAATGGGTTGCCAATATCAAAAAATTTCTTTAGTTTCCTTGCTTGTTTTCTTTCTTGTATTTGGGAAGTGTAATTTCCCCGAAATGTTAAGTGCGCTTTAAACAATGTACGTAAATTAATAAAATATGTTTTCTCTCTGTTTCCATTCATTGATGTCACTATAATTATTTGAATTAATTCTTCACCTGCGTTGCTAAAGGTGTTTTGGATACACGTATGTCGTAAATATAAATATATATATATATATATATATATATATATATATATATATATATATATATATACGTGTGTGATGTGTTTGTGTGTGGGGGGGGTATATCTGTGTGTGAGTGCACGTCTTTGTATATATATATATATATATATATATATATAAAACAAAATAGAATGAAAAAACTACAGAAGACATTTGTTTTTATACATCCAACCACGTGCTTTCACATACTAACTCTCTCACTCAATACACATATGTATACATATACATATATATATATTGAAGTTAAAGCGCATATATAGTGAAGGTGCATGGATCAATGGTTAGAGCGTCGAGATTACGATCGTGAGGTTGTGAGTTCGAATCGCGGACCGGGCTGTGTGTTGTGTTCTTGAGCAAGACACTTTATTTTACGTTACTCCAGTTCACTCAGCTCTAGACATGAATTGCGATGTCACAGATTCCAAGCCGTATCGGCCTTTGCCTTTCTCTTGGAGAGGGGAGGCTAGTATGCATGGGCGACTGCTGGTCTTCTATAAACAACCTCGCCCGGACTTGTGCCTGGGAGGGTAACTTTGTAGGTGCAATCCCATGGTCATTCATGACGAAAGGGTGGGGCACAGCGATATATATATATATATATA
>NC_068988.1:89431677-89439496 GCF_001194135.2 Octopus bimaculoides
TATATACGTATACACACATATAACATATATACATGCACGCACATACACACACACACACACACACACACACACACACACACACACACACACACACATATATATATATATGAATATAAAGAGACAGGGGGGATTATTGTGAGAGTCACGTTGAGTGCACTCGTCTTGTTTGGACACATCATAAACTAGGCTTGAAATTCCGCCTTGCGACTTAAACGATATTGACCTAGTTGCCATCGTAGTCCTAGGTGCATTGTATGAATAAACAATTATGACCATAGTTGAACTGTTTTAGATTTATGTTTGCTGGATTAGAACTGAATGTGTGCTCCTCTGCAGCAGCAACAAATGCGTCAACCATAAAAGGGTTTGGAAAAATAATTCCTTGTAAGGTTTCGCCATAACGATGAGGAACTGGAATAGTAGTAGGAGGAGGTGGAAAGGAAGCCGAGGAGGGTCATCACTACTGTCATCATCATCATCTTGTCATTGGTCGTCGTCGTCGTCGTCGTCGTCGTCACCTACTCCCCATCATCCGCCTCCCTCACATCATCATCATCATGTTCATCACCATCATTATTATCATGATCGTCAACAATGACTTCATGAAATAATGAACAGAAAATGAACATTAACGGTATAAAAAGAAAAAAAAAGGGATAGCAGTTTCATCAATAATAGCAAAAATAACATGAAGTATGATGGAGGACATAACGACAACTGATGCAACACAATGAAGTATAAAACATCAACGTCGTTGAAATCTCAAACACAGTAAACAGCACAAAACAACAAAAATACCAAAATAAAGAACAATAAAGATACCATCACCACCACCACCAACACCACTACCATCAAAAACAAGAACAATATTAACAACGCCGTACTGTACCTAGTGAGATGAGGCAGAACGGATAGAATTTAAGGAAATAATATTGATTTTTTTTAAAACTGATAATTAAAATACAAACAGCTACAAACAATAATAACGATAACAGGAACAACTTCAAAAAATCTGCAAGCACTACAATAAATTCAGGAAGAAAAAAATATAATAATATAACCTCTTAAAAGAATAGTCACGACAAATATGACAACCACTAACAAATCGCTAACAGCAAAAACAAGCCACGAGAAAACATGAACAGGATAAACCAATAAGACATATATAAAAAAAAAATGTATAATACAATAAATAACACAATAAACAGAAACACAGTTGCATGGCAAAATATCAACAACAGAAATAATTGTTTTTGTTTTTTTTTTTAAATTAACCACAGTTGTAACAAAACCAATACCAACAATAGAAGAGTATTTTCTAAAAATGCAAGAATCAAAAACACCATATGTACAGAGATGAAAGAAAGTAGTAAGCAAAATCAAATCACCAGAAACCACAACCACGGATAATCTAGAAACAGAATCACCAGAATCAACAGCACAGATATCAGGATTGCTGTTATATACAGCTGCATCAACAACCCGTAGAGTATTCTCTGCAGGAGAGAGTGCAAAATAGTTCCTGGTTGTAAGGCTGTCGTGAAAGGCCCAAACTTCCGATTTCTTGTACAGGACTTAGAAAAACTGAAGGACCGCTGCAATAGGTGTGTGAATATGAGAGGGGAATATGTTGAATAAAATAATTAATCCATCCTCCTGTATTTTTTTAAGCAACAGCGAGGAACCTTATAGCAACCCCCTCGTATGGTTGATCGAGCATATATAGGCATGCATACATATAGCGGCGTACGTACACTTTGGTTTCTTATACGTAAGTACATATATATATATAAATTGTGTACGACTTTCTTATTCTATCTTTGTTTGTTTGTTTGTTTGTTTCTTTCTTTCTACTTCACACTTCGTTCTTTCCACTTGTCTTTCTTTCATTCCCCCTCTCTCACATATCCTTCCCTTCCCTTCATTCTTACCTTCCCTCCTATTCCACCTCACTGTCCATTTTCTTTTTTCGCTTCCCTCCCGAATTCTTCTATCCCTCTGCCTCTACCTCTCTCCTCTTCTTCCACGTGTCCGGTGTTCGGCCAAGCCTGACCTTTCATTCTTGGTTCGACTACCATCCTTGCAACATCTATATTCCTTCACATGCCTGTCCTCTCTTATGTCCCTGCTGTAAGGCTTCACTTCCACACTCGCAGGCTTAATTTAATTCGTCCTTAGTCGAGAGACACCTGTTGTTTGCATTTTTATTTGTGTACCATTTCTCAATTTTTTTCCGCCCTTGTTTTCGTATAAATTCGCTGGTCTTTTTCTAAGGAATCTGGTGCTCTTAGCTTAGATTTTCCTTGGGCCTGGCCAGATTGAAACACTCTCGAGTATAACCAGTCGAAACTGCAAAGATAATCTGGAACTCGACTGACCAAAGAAAACTCCGAATGACCCGTCCTTGCTTTTCCTTTTCCCTTTTTTGTATTATCTAATTGTCTGGATGGTTTGCGTTCTTGTCCCAATTTTTGCATTCTCTCTCTCTCTGTCTCTCTCTCTCTCTCTCTCTCTCTTTCTCTCTCTCTATCTCTCTCACTCTCTCTCTCTCTCTCTCTCTCTCTCTCTCCACACACACACACACATATATATATATATATATATATATAGAGAGAGAGAGAGAGATGTTGCTGCATAAAATCAATGATGTATATATATGTATATATATACATACAAATATATATGTGTGTGTGTGTGTGTGTGTGTGTGTGTGTGTGTGTGTGTGTGTGTGCATGAATGTACACGAATACATATACGCACATAGATACAACATACATGTGTGCACGCACGCACGCATGCACACACAGACACGCATACATACACACAATGATTTGCATGTGCATAGCAGATAAAAGTACTCAATACAAGTTTTATATTAAGAAGGATTGATTTTTTTCGAATGTGAGAGAATTGCTAGAAACCGCAGCCAAGTTCTACAGAAATCATATTCGGCTACCTTAAAAGAAGAATCATTCAATTGGATATCGTTGACCACGATAAAATGTATGTGCATAGATTATGAGTTCTCAGTTGGAATGCCTTTGATAATTGTTCAGACATGAGGTGGAAAGGGGGCAGAATCGAATGCACGGTGGTATAATGTTTAGTGACATTTCATCCGTCTTTAAGGTCTCAGTTCAAATTCTGCTGAGTTCAACTTTGCATGTCATTATTCCGGAACCGATAAAGTAAGTACTAGATGAACATTGTGGTCGATGGAATAGACATGACCCCTCTCACGAAATTGCTGGCCAAGTGCCAAAATTTGAAACCGATCTTAGTTCTGATAGATCAAGCTAGTGAGACCTAAATGGCGAGTATCACACCAATTTTGCTAAGGTGGGATCTTACAAACAGTAGGAAAATATTTCTGTGGAGGACGTGGGATTTTTGTGAGAGATCAGTATGATTGAAGGAAATAAGATATTTAGCCAAAATACAGTCCTTAGTAAATTAAAATAAAATGAATATCGTCAGTATTAAAATATGCATAGCACATTGTATATCAATGAACAGAACCCTAACTGACGATGCGTGAAGGTCGACTTCCATTGAAGTTCTATTTACATTTTAACATGGGGAGCCCTTTTGTATGCAAATATCTAAATTAAAGCTGCTGATGGATGGGTTAATATAAAAAAGATATGAATGATGATACACTGCATAAAATTACCTTGAGTGATTTTTAAACTCATACTCTGTTATATTCCCTTCTTTCGTTATTTATTTTTCAAAACTTGGTGGAAGGGTTTGATTGTAAACTGCGATTCGTTGAAAGGCGACACCGAGCAGAGAAATACTGGATTTGCGAGATCTGCAACAAAACAACATCAACACATACACTACTACCATGTTTCCACCAACCAACACCTCCTACAATTTCTTTAACAAGCAAAAAATATAAGAAAGAAAAACAAAACTGCGTGTAAAACAACTAGTACTACGGAAAAAAATTAATATAAGCACAAGAACAGATTTTTATTTTGGTGGGAGGTAAATTAACTTTATCGAACTCGGAAAAGTGAAAGGTAAATATCGACTGGATTTGAACTGTGAGCGAAAAGGGCCAGAACAAATACTGCAAGACCTTTTTTTTTTTCTCAGGTGTCCTTACGGCTGTGTCAATCCATTGCCCTTATTATTTCTAAAGTAATGTCAGTTCTGAAATTTTGGGTAAAGGGATAAGTTGGAACCAGCTATCCAGTGCTTCATTGGTTGTTTATCTTATTAACCTCGAATGGCGGACCAGCTCTTGCTGACCTTGAGTTTGATGCTAGAATGTAAAACCTCGACAAGGATGCGAGATACAGTGAGAAATTTTTCCCACACTGTAACATTTCTACCTCGTCTCGTAGAATTAGGAACCATGATGATACAACATTCGGCACCAACCTAGCTATTCTGAGTTTGTTCGTGGGGATAACTCACTTAACTCCATTCCATTACATGACAGGTAGCTTAATTTATCAATCCCAAATAAAATTGAGTGGAATTTCAACTGTGATGGTAAATAGTCGGAACTGGGTGGGATTTGAACTCTGATATGAAATAATCGGATCTGGGTGGAATTTGAACTCTGATAGTAAATAATCGGATCTGCCCGAGATTTGAACTTTGATGGTAGATAATCGAATCTGGGCGGGATTTGAACTTTGATGATAAACAATCGGCAGAAACACGACAGGGCATTTTCTTACAACACAAACTATTCTGCTAGATTGCCACCTTAAATTGACAAACGAAATACAACACTGATAATTAACCATGTTTTCGATTTTGGCACAGAGCCTGCATCTTTTGAAAGGAGGGGGAAGTCCATTACAATGACCTCAGTACATGAGTGGTATTTATTTTATCGACGCTGAAATGATGAAAGCATAGTCTAAGTGGGCGGAATTTGAACTTAGAATGTATAGAGAGACGAAATACCGTTAAGCATAATGTTCGGTATGCTAACGATTCTGCCTGCTCACCACCTATATAACAAATTCTTTTTCTGTTACAAGCATAAGGCCTAAAATTATGTGTGGGGGCTGTTAGGCCATTACATCGACTTAAATAGTAAACTGGTATTTATTCCATCGACCCACGCAATGATGAAAGCTAACACGACATCGGAGGAATTCAAAAACAGAGAGTAAGACGGACGAAATACCACTAAAATGTCTTGTCCAGCATTCTAAAATGTCTACCAAGCATGCCACCGCTTTACGCTGAGAAATAACAAAGGTTTCAAATTTTGCCACAAGGGCAGCAACTTTGAGGGAAGATATGAATCGATTACATCGATCCCAATGCTTAACTGGTACTTATTTTATCGACCCCCAAAAGGATGAGAGGTAAAGTTGACCTCGGTGGAATTTCAACTCAGAACGTAGCGGCAGGCAAAGTCGTCAACGTCGGCGGAATTTGAACTCAGAACGTAACGGCAAACGAAATACCGCTAAGCATTTCGCCCGGCGTGCTAACGTTTCTGCCAGCTCGCCGCCTTACAAACAGAAACGTATTAATACCTACAGACATACAAGAAATACTAGCAATATTTACGTCAAATTAAATTCTTCATCATTGAATGGGGGGAAAATATATCGGTTGAATTAATCCTACAGACAGTATACCTAAATAATATATTTGACAGTCACGTAAGTTGGTCAATACTTTTCGTAATAGGTCGAGAGTATCATACCTGAGATATCATTATATAATAAAAAAAATACAACTGGCAAAGACAATATCATGCAAAATGTACACTAAGCACTGTTATTAATATAAATATCAACAAAAGCAATTTGGTATGATTTTCATCTCGTGCAGGAATGTTCAACTTCAGATAATGCAATGTGACTCAGGCAACCATAAGGACGAACGATGACGAAAATAATTACGTGCATAAATAGAGACAGACAGATAAACGGGCACACACCCATACACCTACCAGCGCATATATATAGCCCGACATAGGTGAATACACACACATCTACTGACATATATCTATATAGTTTTATGTATGTGTGTATGTATATAGATATATATATATTTATATATGTGTGTTTGTGAAGAATGAGAGACATAGACATAGATTGATAGATAGATGTGTCTGTACGTATGTGCATTTCTTTGTATATATGTATGTATATACACGATATGTATCCACGTATATATGACATATATCGACACACACACACACACACAGAGGCACGCACATATATATGTATGTATATTCCCACGCCATTCTCATTCTTTTTTGTCTCCAAATGTCGGTAAGATATTTTTCAAGTCGTGATATTTTCTCATAAAGCAAATTGATTTACAATTTCTCCGAATCACGAGGGAAATTATTGCAAAGATCGAAGTGCCCTCAGGCGGACTAGTTTATTTGATCAATTCCCTCCCTTTGAAGCTCCTTTTCTGCTAAATCCTGTACGCTCCAAAGGGCTTCAATGGAAAATTCAAGATCTTATATCGTCTTGGAGAAAAGACCCACAAGTGATTAGGAAGACAAAAATTAATATATAAAATTAAATGTGAGCATGTGACTGTATGCGCTTGCGCAAATCGATGTGTGTATATTTGTGTGTCTCTGCGCCGTTATACTGACGATAAGAAATCATATAGACTTCAAAGTATAAACTTGAATTCACCAAGTGTATATGCATACACTTTTATCATAATAGACACACACACACACACACACACACACACACACACACATACGTCTTTGTGTTCATCTGTGTATACGTGTATACACATACATGTATATATATAAATAAATAAATATATATATATATATATATATATATATATATATATATATATATATATATATATATCTTAAAGTACAAAGATTATAAATTGAACATAAGTTTATATATGCATGTTTAATAAACACATATATAATATTGACAAGCTCAATATATACATTCCTTGTTTAATTGACAGATCTTCCTCTTCTTCTTCTCCTTCTTTTCTCTCCTTCTCTCCTGAGAGAAGGAGAGAGATAAAGTTTGAAAGAAAAATAGAGAGAGAAGAGGAGAAAGAAATGGTGACAGGAAAAGTGGTAGGAATTAGATTAAGTCTACTTAGAAACCATGCTAACGTATACTTACTGATTTAATATAAATCCGTGTCACTAGTTTCGTACGTAACGTATTCATTAAAGTGCTTACATGTATTTTCATTAAACAGAAGCATATAGATTTATTCCAGTATTTTTATTCATGCTTTTACGATCTGCTAAAATTCATTGCCGTCTTTGTTTTTCCACAACGCACTCCAATCTCCTGTCTTGCTGACATCAGCTTGTGTCTGGGAAAAACTGTACTTATTATGATAGGAGTACTGGCGTCCATCTAGAAGAGAGCAATATTCACACATCGAAATTTGCAAATACTAAACTCCAGAGGAAGTATTCACTTTGTAGCACTACTTGGAATAGATCATGTGTTGGGGAAAGTATCATTTCTCTAATCTGTTTGCCGGCGCAGAAACGTGACATAGATAAATTAGAAGTTAAGACGGTAATAATAATAATGATAGTAATAATAATAATAATAATAATAATAATAATAATAATAATAATAATAATAATAATGATAATGATGAAGAGCAGAAGGGATGCTGCAAGGGCTCATACGGCTGTAAAGATCAATTATTGATCAATAAAGCCATAACTGAAGACAACCGCAGAAAGAAGAAAGGCCTCAGTATGGCCTGGGTGGACTACCAAAAGGCTTTCGACAGTGTTCCCCACACGTGGATTCTGGAAACACTAGCCATAAACAAGGTGGCACCAATTATCATAAAATACATAGAGCACTCA
>NC_068988.1:89441112-89443485 GCF_001194135.2 Octopus bimaculoides
GAAATAGAGATAACTCGAATGTGGAATCTAAAAACAGAAACAATTCCTATCATAGTAGGTGCCTTAGGTATAATAAAAAAATATTCAGACAAATATATAACAAAAACACTAGAACTTACAAATATATATCACATACAGAAAATTGCACTACTGGGAACTGCACACATTCTACGCAAAATACTTTCAATACAGTAACCATAAGAGCATCACAGCAAACCACAGCTCATACCGAAGGCACACAGAGCTGGGCTCGGTAGTGAAGTGAAAGCACGTTATAAAAATAAAACTACTGAATAATAAGATTTATAGGGAAATTGGCAAAAGCAACACAAACGTAAAGGAGTAACCTAACACTAAGAAAATGGAAAAGTTCTGGAAGAATATATGGAGCAACAAAAAAGAATATAATGCTGAATGTGACTGGATAGAACGTGAGAAAGTGAGACTGGATGAAGCTGAAGAGCAGAATTGGGAGGCAATAGGAGTAGAAGAGCTAAGAAGTGTATTTAGAAAGTTTCACAAATGGAAAGCCCCAGGACTGGAACGGATCCCTATCATCTGACTGAATTGTTTAACAGAAGAACACCAAACTTTTGCTGCATCTCTAACTGATGTCATCCAGAACCCAGGGCAAATACCTGCCTGTCTGACCGAAGGAATAACATGCTTTCTACTAAAACCTGAAGACACGAAAAATCTAAAGAACTAACGACCAATAGCACGTCTTAACCCCACCTACAAGGTACTCATATAGCTACTAACTGAAAGAATATACATTTCTCTTGAACAGAACTCCATCTTTCCAGAGACTCAAAAAGGATGTAAAAGGAATTCTTATGGATACAAAGATCAATTACTCATAACTGAAATGATTGTAGAGAATTGCCGGAGCAAAAAGAGCTTGAGTATAGCATGGATAGCCTCTAGGAAAGCGTTTTATAGTGTCCCACATAATTGCCTATTCAAAGCCCTTCAGATATATAATATCTCTTCTGTCGTCAGATATCTAAGATTTCTTCTTACATGGTAGCATGGCCAAGTGGAATACACGTCTCCTTCTACACCATAATAATGGGATGAGCCAATCAAACGAAGCAGCTTTCATTGTGACTCCCTGTCCCCATGACTCTTTTGCATGACACTGATCCCACTATCATACAGACTGAATAATACCAGGTACAGGTTCAACGTTTCCAATATGACAATAAACCGTCTGTTTCATATGGATGATCTGAAGCTGTTTGCTAGAAATGACTAAGAGCTAGCAGCACTGCTAACAACTGTTAAAGAATTCAGTAATAACATCGGGATGGACATCGGCATTGATAAGCGTGCTAAAGTAACTTTTGTAAGAGACAAGCTCAGGCAAACAGCTTCCATTAAATTAGCTACCGACACTACCATCAAGGAGTTTGACCCAGAAGAAAATTACAGATACCTGGAAATAAACGGCGATGATATACAACATGCTACCGCGAAGGAAAAATAAAGGAATAATCCAGTAAGATCGCATATATTTTTCATTTAGATTTCTTATATTTTTCTTTATTTTTTTACTGATAGGACTTGCTGATAGGACTGTACTGATAAGATTTACTTTCCATATTGTGTCTATGTATAAGCTCTTTATCCTTCTATACTTTTTCCTTGGATTTTGTATACATTTTTATATTTTTTACATAATTATAGAGTTAATGTTTTGTAATTTTTCCACATATTTTTCTGTTTTCTCCCCTCCACCGTGTTTTTTCCAGTGCGTCTATAGACACGTACATGTGCACGCTTGTGAATGTGTGTGTGTGTGCAGGTACGTGCGTGAATGCGAAAATATGCGCATATTAGACGCGTTTTAACCTTATAGCTTTCTCACGCTTTCTTCTGTTTTTTGCTTTTAGCCTTATCAATTTTTTTGCGTCCGTGTGTATGGGTGCGAGGTTGTTGTGCGCGTGTGTATGTGGGTGTGTATGCGGGTACATATATGTATATGTACATATATGTATAGTTTTTGGCGAGGATGTGGGTGAGCATGTGTGTGTTTCAAGCGAGGGTGGTTTAGTATATAAATATAAGCGAATGTACGGATTGGTGCGCTTACGCGAACACTATAGACCTATCTACTCCATTACTTTTACCCCCTTCCCTTACTTAGCGATCTATAGCTCTTTTGTCTTAATAATGGTAAACCACACAGTAATTTCCCTTTGTTTAACGGTCATTTTTCACTGGAATTTTCTATAGCCAGATAACTGAAGAGATGTTGGCGTGGGTTCCCAACCTGGCGTCCGAAATTAGGAGTTTTATCATGGCTACCGAATAAGTGTCACATTTTTACAGATATATATATATATATATATGTATATATATATATATATA
>NC_068988.1:89443600-89444733 GCF_001194135.2 Octopus bimaculoides
TATATACATACACACATACATCTCAAAAGTGTAGCCAACTCGACCATTAAGCAAATAAGTATGTTGTTTCCTTCATATACGCAAGTTTGAAATATAATTGCCCAAGAATCTATTGTAACTACTCTGTGGTAAAATTACAATTTACTATCCACCATATTTCTGTTCAAATGATGAAACATTCCTGAAAGTTTTATTTCAGTCCTTTTCTTTTCTTTTATATTTTTCTGGCGAGGCTGGTACTTTGTTATGAAATGAAAGAAAATAATTGATCATAAAAATTATTCAGTAATAAAAGAAGAAAATATATTGTATGCTCTCCCTTAGGTGTCAACACTATCTCTTCCACCAGATGGCGCGTTTATTAGCAGTATCTGCAGATGAAGAGGTTTACGATAATGAAGCTATGTATTGAATATTAGCTTATCGTATCAGCTTCAATGATTCGATGGTTTAGGTTGTCTCTTAGAGTATCGATGTCACTGTGTTGTTTGTAGTGTGCTTTGTGTTTTGGCATCTGATTCATTGTCTGTATGGAGACTGATATATGTGTGGTGTGTGTTTGGCAGCGAGTAACTCTCAATGTTTAAAATAATTATGTTTTAGCATAAATTCATCAATGGGCTTATGGCCATTTACATATGCGTTTACACTGCTGTTCATGGTCATTCACATGTGCTTATATATGTAGACTGTAATGTTTGTAGATATATTCTAATTATTTTGTTTCATTGAAACAAAACCTGGTAAAATATTTAATTAAAAGTTATTGATTGAAACGAGTTGTTCTTTGCATAATTATTTATCTGATTTAGATAATCCTTTAGTAATATATAAATATGCAGTTGTAAGCCGTGTATGCTTGCAGAGTTAAAGAAACTACACATTTGTTGTTAAATTCACGCCCCAAATTTGATCTCAATTGGGTTGCTACCGGTTTGTTATGCACCCGAATGTATTGCGTATACATACACACACACACACACACACACACATATATATATATATATATATATATATATATATATATATATAGTTTTAGGAAAAATAACCAAGTTTCAAGAATTCATCGATGAAAATCCACTATCACATAGAGAAAAATGAATAATTAAGAGCACAATAAATGAGCATAATAT
>NC_068988.1:89445066-89459058 GCF_001194135.2 Octopus bimaculoides
TATATATATATATATATATATATATATATACAGAGAGAGAGGGAGAGAGAGAAAGAGAGGGAGAGAGAGAGAAAAAAGAGGGAGAGAGAGAGAAAGAGAGGGAGAGAGAGAGAGAGAGAGAGAGAGATACACAGACAGACAGACAGAGGGGTGGGAATATCCATCTGTCAGTAGCATACGTAACAATGAGTTATATTTTATTTATATTTTGTCATATCTGATTTATTTCAGTTCTAGAAATCTCTCATCAAGAGAGCATAAGAAAAACCGTGTCACTCTCTCTCAATCTCTTTTTTAACTCCCTCCTGTGTCTCTCACTCTCTCTCAATCGCTTTCTTTCTAATTTGCCCCGCTCTTTGTCTTTTCCGTAAATCACATTATCTATTAATCAGTCAGTTTTCCGACGAAATCTTTTGGAGGACTACTTGTGGTATGTGTACACGTTTATTATTAAATTAGCCAATGTGTAAACATCTTCAAATTCGAATATTTTCATCAATTAGGTTATTTATTTTAGTCAGCATAACTTCATTAGCTCTAAAATGTCTTATATTTGGTTTAATATTAGTGACCTTCATCACCTTATAACTTCTCTCCAGATGGTTCTTTTTTTATTATGGAACAGGCATTTCTATAAGTATACACTTGAATGCTTACGTACGATTTTTCGAATATAAACTATGGCACATACACTACAAATTATGAGGTATAATACGTAGAACTATAAACATACGGCTACATTGTTGGTGGGGCGCTTGGGTCACATGCGAACATTTTTAACATTCGCTGTTTCATTGCTAGTGTGGTATTCTACGTTGGTGAAGCTGCAGTAATTGAATATCGCTGGTGCACAATGAGTAATATTCAGTGCGATTTTGACTTTGAGAAGAAAATATATCGTATTTTACAAATATTCACTTCCTTACAAAATCTATGTCAGCTAAGCAACTGAACTTCTTTGTATGCATTAAAAAAAATACTAAAATATAATCTGAATAGTATTTCAGTAAGTTGTCTCCGTTCTCTTAGAGCATATAAAAGACAATTTTAGCTGGGGCAAAATCAGTAAGACAAAATATGGTCAATTTGCCTCATCAGTTCTCAAGAATTACATTTGGAAAAAAACTCGCACGCATTAATATCCATCTTTAGACATGGAAAACATTCGAAATGAAAAAGAAAGCTTCATATATGTCGGTCATATGAAAGAGGATCATGAAAAAATGGTACAGGACATGACATTAATGAAACTCGGCAAAAACTAAATGGTCAACATAAAATGCTCTCTATAGATACTTCACGATCTGCTGGAAGCGTAGAATGTTTTTATCCGGGTATATATACGTACCATAACCTTCTATAGAGCAAATTATACTTGTTGTTACTCATTTTGCCTACCATTCATTGAAACTTGAAAATTATCAAATTGGATGTTGCAGTGGGAAAAAATTGAATTGGAATCCAACTGCGTAAAGAATTTTTAGAGTTAAACCTCGAAAATTATGAAGGTATTTTATTAGTGATCTGAAATACAATCGGGTAGAATTGGAGGGAAAGTATTATGAAGAAAACGTACAGGCTGAACAATTGCAATTCTCAAAGATGACACAGCAGTACAAAATGATAATGCCATATTTGCAATGTAATGATTTCAAACAGGTAGGGGGAAAACGAGAAACAAAATTAAACATTCTGCCCCACTTATCTATTTAAAACTCACCCCACCCACTCTATTCCTCAATGACGATCGCAGTAGTTATTCTATCATTGAAGACCGGAAGTTTTAAATACCATGAACTATTGGTGATGGAACCGCTATTTGTTGTTATATTATCAAATGCTTGTTTGATGAGAGATCATGGGTGGTGGTCTAATAGCATCCTTTTGGAATAAATTGTGTTGGATGTTTTGTCACCTGTTGCACTGCATATATTATGTACATGTAATATATTGTTTTATACACTGTTAGCCTTGGATTTCATGGATAGGTTTGACAGTCCACTAACAAACTTTTGGAAACATGCACGAAAAGTGATAAGAATTGACATTGCTGAAGTAAATGAGCTGAGTAGATATCGATCATGAAGCGTTGTCGGTAATTGAAGAAATCAAAAAAAACGTTAGTGCTATTTGGAGACTTGGTGTCGCAGTAAACAAAAGTATTTGTTGCTGATATACAGGTAAGATATGTAAGTTGAGGAGTCGAATGTGCATATCTACAGGCACCAACTGATAGCGTGAAGTAAACAATGTGACCTGGAGACATAAAACACTTTGTAACACGATTTTTGTCGTTAGGTAGCAACTGTTATTTCCTATTTGCTTACCCCTAGAAAGTATGGAAAATGGCTAATGATTCCTTTAAACTTTACTTTTGTTACATTTATTTAAACCTCCAAAGAATTCTTCTCAATATATGACTATGACGTTCCCTCACTACTCCTGTTCATGATCAGACATGCACATATTGTCAACCACTAAGGGACCTGCATATCTATTGTATTGAGCTGCTCAGTGCTGATCTGCCTGAATTGTAATGGAAAATAAGTCAGTTTCAAAACGCCCGTGTCCCGGTCTTTAGCCACGGGATCCAATAAAGAAGCTGTTGGGGCATCGAAACACGAAACGTAGTTGGAGTTCCTCCTATATAAATATATAAGTAAAAGAATAAAAGGATATATCTATCACACATACGTTTAAACATATATATATGTATATATATATATATATATATATATATATATATATATATATTTATATATGCACACACACACACACATATATATATATATATATATATATATGTGTGTGTGTGTGTGTGTGTGTGTGTGTACGTGTATGTGTGCATATATGCATACATACAGATAGATAGTACATACATATAATATGTGCCTCAATATATATTATATATAATATACATATACATATGCATATATGAATATTTAAGTGCATATATACACAAACATATGCGTGAGTAGGTGTATACATATGTATGTATGTATGTGTGCATGTATGTATGTACGGACGTACGTACGTAGGTATATGTTTATGTCTATAAAACCTGTCAGATGACAAATTTCTTGTAAAATGAAAACACCTCACGATCTCAGAGGTGATCAAAGTGCACACCAACTAGGAAGACTGTATACGGAATCACAATCAGCTGAGTTGCTATATTTTTTATAGGCGACTTTCGGTAAACATTCAGACGAGGAATCGTTTATTCTATTTTATCTTCTTAATATTTTCCCACCCATTTCATTTCCAAAATGTACAATAACATCAGAAAAAAATTATGACAAAGGATAGAAAATTAACGCATGATTCGAAATATTGAGAGAAATCATACGAAAGTGAAGAAACAGAAATTATAACTATGTGTGTGTGGCTGTTAGTATATATGTATGTGTGTGTGATTGCGTGTGTGTACGAATGTGTGTAGCTTAACAGCATATTTTCAATTACATACACACCGAACTTACAATTCACCCAGCATATATATATAATCACTGGAAATCTGCCTGAAATTATAATTTCATCTGTAAAGTTCCGTTTTATTTCAATCAGCAAACAGATGATTACGTGAAGAATTTTGTGTGCAATTAGGAAAAGTTGGTGTACAAATAAAGCAGCCTCCTTGCTGTCGTTGTTATCATCTGTCTAACTATTCACTTCCATAATTACAGTTTTGAAAGCTTTAATAATAACCTTCGATTTCAATCTTCTTCAATAAATTATGAAACATTTTTTCTTTAGTTTGTAATTATAATCTCCGAGAAATCTGACACTTCGTCATAAATCAGAGATTTAATTAAAAACTATCGCATTATAGACATTCACACAAATACGTAAACACACTGAAGGCTATATCTATCAACCTGTCTATCTAATCATCTTTCTCCATATGCACACATACATACATACATACATATATATATATATATATATATATATATATACATACATACATACATACATACATACATCGTCAAAGCAATGCGGACATTAACTTATAGATATAGTTAACGATGCATTCATGTACAAAATATACATAGACACATAAATATGTATCGATCTATTAATAGGTCTACGCGATTTAATCACACTTTCTTCCTCTAATATACATGTATGTGTGCGTGTGTGAATGTGTGCGTGTGTGTATGATTACATACGTATACATAACATAGAAATAAATACACGAATAGATGCATATATTCGTAAACACACACATGCGCATGCGCATAACAATACAGATTATATATGCATAAATATTGTGTATATATATGTAAATATATACACATCTACATTTATACGTGCGTGTATACACACATACACACACATACATACACACATATATATATATGTATATATATTCATAAATGTTTGATTTCTTTTTTGTTATTAAAGAATGTCTGTTCTTTCTAAGGTCATTCTTGAAAGGCGAAAAGCTATAAATTTTATTTATCGCTTCATTTGAAATACTTACTGTTTGGTTTATGCTCAGAAAAAAAAAATAAAACTAATATTTAAAGAACAAACATTGATGTATTATCTTCGTTAAGCACAATCTCTGACTTCTCTCATAACTTGTCAAAGAAGGCGTCTAAAAAACTGTTACATACGAACTTGTTAACATGCATATTTGACGTATATGTTATTTACCCCAGTTAAGATTCGATGTGGCAGGTTTAATATCAAAAGCATTCCATTAGGGTGTAATATCGTCCCTTTTCTTGTGGAGTGGTATACCTAGGTTTTACATGAAGAAATGCTCCTTCTATTCAATATATATTCGGTAGTGTATGATTATAGAAGCATTTAGCAGCTAGTTTTACTAAATCACGCCTGTCACTCAAATATCCCTCCATTAACTTAACGTGCGAATTATTGTTCACATTTGGAATCATTTCAATGATTTTCCATACATGCACATTCACACAGACATACATGAGTGTGTGCGTTTGTGTGTGTTTTTGTGAGTGCGTGCATGAGTATGCATGTGTGAGTGTTGTGGAACTTTAGTCAACCAGTAACCATGTCTTGGAATGTATGCTATATTTAGGCGCGGACAAGACGCGCTTTTTTAAAATATGTATAAAAAAAGAATTGCTCTGCATCTTATACGACCATATTACGGACGAGAGACTCTGTGTCGTATATAAGGGACCCGGATGAGCACTAATCAGCTAGGCACAATAATTGATATTAAAAATAACATTGAAAACAAGCCAAAATATCACACTCTAACAGGGTGTTATAGCTTGAAAACTGTTTGAGGTAAACCGGCAGTTATGTGGGTCAGTCACATAATCTCATTATAACCCATTCCCCAGCATATATAAACCACAATTAATATATATCTCGTTTACCTTTAAGAAAGAGCTTTAATTGCCTGAATGAAAATTCTCCTGGGTAGATATCTGCAACGTGTGAATGACAAGGAAAACATAGCGGTAATTCGCCAATCTTCTGCTCGATCACGTTTACACAAAATTAGATTTATATCTTTTACAACAATTCTGTTTCCAAAATACAGTTGATTTCAACGATAAAAAATGTTGAATCACTCACTTCGTATAATATATTATACTTATGATAAATTCGTGGTATCATATTGTTTTTCCAGCAAACTGTCACAGCATTGCATTTACATGCACGGATTCATACACGTTCCCCTGCAAAATCACTTTAAAATATCTTTCAGTATCTATATCTCTCAATAAGTACATAATACATACAAAAATTTCTTTTTTCGCAAAATATATTTGGAAAATAAGTGTGCATCCTATCTTCTCATTCCAACCTGACCGTTCTTATTTCTTTATTGCCCACAAGGTGCTACACACAGAGGAGACAAACAAGAACACACGAAGGGATTAAGTCGATTACATCGACCCAAGTGCGTAACTGGTACTTATTCCATCGACCCTGAAAGGATGAAAGGCAAAGTCGACCTCAGCAGAAATCGAACTCAGAACGTAACGGCAGACGAAATACCGCTAAGCATTTCGCCCGGCGTGCTAACGTTTCTGCCAGCTCGCCGCCTTCTGACCATTCTAAAAAGTACTCATTCATTACTAGTATTATACGCCCAAACGTTATTCGCTTTTGCAAATATTCTTCAACCTCTAATTTCTTCATTACTGTTATTATTGTGGGATGGATCCCTCTGTCGATTGTGTCTGTAGTGATAATTGCCCCGCCACCTTCCTTCAATCGGACAAGCAAAGCAATTTTCCTTTGCCTGGTGGTGATGGTGACAGAGGTTGTTTGGTGGACAAGGCTGAAAACCATGAGGACATATATATTCCTATTTGGTAAAACTCTTAGTTATTCCTTTATTGCCCACATGGGGCTAAAAATACGGAGAACAAACAAGGACAGACAAAGAGATTAAGTTGATAACATCTACCCTAGTGCGTAACTGGTACTTATTTAATCGACCCCGAAAGGATGAAAGGCAAAGTCGACCTCAGAACGTAACGTGACGTCTTCAAGTTTCCCTTGAAAAAGAAATTGATTGTAGAGAGGGGAGTGTTGTCCTCGAGTTTGAGCCTTGAGTGTGACGCTGCGGTGAAAGGATCGGAACAAGGACGATGTGATTGAAAACGTCATGCCCATGACTCTATTGAACACTGAGTTAAAGATTTTAGTTAAGGTGCTCGCTAAGAGGCTGGCATTTGTCGTCGGTAGTATAGTCGGGGATGCACAAATCTATGTCATCCACGGTAGATCTATCCACGACAATCTCCACCTTATGTGATACATCTTAGAACGAGACGGGAATAGATCGGACTTTAGAGGGGCATGGTCAATTTGTATCTGTCCGAAGCTGTTGATAGGATGGACCATCGCTGTCTGGTGTCTGTTCTAAAAGCTGTCCATTTTGGTCCCGTCTTCAGAGGCTGAAGCACCAGAATATGTAGTGGCATTTTCTCAGTTGTCAAATTGAATGGCCACTTCTTGGAACATTTCAGTATTGAACGCTTGATACGTAGAGGATGCCCTCCTCTCCCCGCTTGTATATATTTTAGCTTTAAAACCCTTGCTACAAAGGATGGAGAATTTGAGAGGTATCCCACTGAAACTAGGTAACAGGAGAACGGTATCTGAATACGCGGACGATGTTACTGTCATGGTGTCTTGCTCTTCGGATATGGAAAAGATAGACACTATACTGAAACAATATCAAGAATGCACAAATCACTCATAGACCAGGACAAATCAATGGGTCTGCAACTGGGATCTTGGAGGGGCAAGTTGACTAGCAGCGATTCCTATCGCTGGATGGAAGGTCCGGTGAAAGTGCTCAGAGTCTGGTTCCGACCAGATTCTAGGATTGATAGGAAAGGGAAAGCGGTCATGACTAGGCTGGCCAAGTTCAGCCAGAAATTTACAAAAAAGAAGCTGTCTTCGAAAGGCCAGGCTGAAGCAGCGCGAATGCAGATATCGCCTCGGTAGTGTTCTACCGCCTTGCCGTCGTACCTTGTCCCAAGAAAACTCTGAACAGTTTGGAGCGCTTGCTTTTCCGATTCGTATGAAAAGGTCAGATTACGCTGGTCAAAAAGTTCACAATGGTGGACTTAGGATGCCATCTCTAATGATGCAGCATTGAGACTGTCGCACCTACAGAAATATCTAAATCACTGCGATGATGTGGACGAAGGCGACGTCGAAAATAAGGGTGTACTGGTGCGAGCGTCTTTCGTGCGACATTTCATTCCACACCTCATATCATTGACAGAGCTGCAGTCATGGTTCAAACGTAGACCAAGCTTGGGAGTTTTGCATCTAGACTGTTGCCAGGTGCTCACTGCATTGTACCAGCTGCCCAAAATCGTTAGTGGAAAAACAACTCAATATTTCTTTTAAGGGCCTAGTTGAGGATTGAATCTGGCTGTGCTACAGAGGGGTATTGCCCGTTCCAGAAAGATCTTCAGGCATGGAAGAGCCAACAACCTACCTACCCAAGATGCTTGTAGGGCAGGGAAACCGTACTGCATGCAATAATTCAGTGTCCATGCATTAGAGTATTGTGAGATTGTTTTCAGCAGCCGTTGACTCTTGTAAGACGATTGTATAATGAAGATCGACGCACTATTATTATTATTATTATTATTATTATCACCATCATCATCATCATCATCATCATCATCATCATCATCATCATCATTATTATTATTATTATTATTATTATTATTATTATTATTATTATTATTATTATTATTATTATTATTATTATTATTATTATTATTTATTATTATTTATTATTATTATTATTATTATTATTATTATTATATGTTTGACTTTTGCTTTGCATTTCTACATGTTCGTTCCAAGTCTCCCCCAGAGACCTCAAGGAACAACAAGTTAGAAGTTCATGTTGGTGTTATGCCTAGGGTGTAATATATTTGCTTTTGTACATAGTATTGTTCTAGAGAATGTTTAAGAAAACATATATCTCTTTTCTTGGCAGGTAAAGTCGTTCTATATCAGCCCTAGTGTGGTGCATTCTATGCATTTTCCAAAAAATTTGATATTTTTCTGTTAAGATTACATATTTCAAAAGTTGATCAGTTAATGATATTGAAACTGTAAGTCACGACTGGTATGGCTAAGGTATTGATTGCTTCGATCCTGTTTCTTGTATTCAGCTCTGTCTTGAGTATTGCTATTACCCTGGGATAACATTCCCCCATCACTGATTTTGATTTCGTCCTCTTCAAATACCCCTAGGTATTTGTCGCTCTCTCCTGGTTGTAATTCCTTTACGACGTTCTGCTGGCCAAGATTAACATTGGATGTAATTTTTCATTTGATAAAGGTAGGTGTTTGCACATTTATAGAGGCCAAATTGCACCCAGGCGTCATCCTGTAGTTGTTAGTCATTTTTTGCAAAGAGCTTTAAATCATCCATGTAAATCAGATGATTTATATTTTTATCAAACGTTTTATAACCGTGTTGTACATCATTGAGCACTTTCGAGAGAGGTATTAAGGCTAGACAAAAGAAGAGTGGTGATTGAGAGTCACCCTAGAAAATGCCACATGAAATTCTTACGTTTCCAGCATTAAGAGATTCATTGTCACTGTTCAAAGTCAGTGTGATTCTCCAAGAAGTTTCGCAGAATAGATGCTATTTTATACAACCCCAGACATTTCTTAATCCAGCTATGTGGTAGACTATCAAAAGCATTTTTATTGTCTATCCAGGCTATCGACATGATTTTCTGTCGTTTGTGACAACCTCTCAAGATCATCTTATTGATGAGCAGCTGATCTTTGTAACCATATCACCCACGTTTACATCCTCTTTGCTCATTAAGGTATATCCCACTTTCTATTAAAAAAAACTATTGGTATGCTGAATCAATACAGATTTTAGCATTTTATGCAATGTTGTTAAGCAGGTTATGGGTCTATCATTTTTTGGTTCATTTGTTTCTGCGTTTTTTTGGAATTAGGAATGTTTCACCATTAACCAGAGAAGAAGGAATCGTGCTAGGCTGTTGCAAAACATTGTTGTAAAGTTTTGTTAAGCAGTTCCTGGCTCTCTGTGAATGAATTCAACCAGAAATTAGGAATTTTATCCTTTTCTTTCTTTTATTATTATTTTTATTATTATTATTATTATTATTATTATTATTATTATTATTATTATTATTATTATTATTATTGGATTACTATTGTTATTATTATTATTATTATTATTATTATTATTATTATTATTATTATTATTATTATTATTATTATTATTATTATCGTTGTTGCTGTTGTTATTCTTCTTACAGATGATTGCATTGATGTTTGCTAACGATTTTGTTACAGTTACTTTCCTTGTTATTGACACTAACAGTGTTATCGATCCTGTCGTCTGCTAATTATATTCGTATTTTGCATCCTACTTGGTTTTGAAGCAGAAGTATTGTTTAACCTCAGGAAAAAAAAAAGTATTGCAGCCATGACACTCCTATCAATCATAAACAATCTCTGGCTATGTTATATGAAAGCTTTCTGGTGCGATGTGAGATGTAACTGGCTGCGATGTTTAGCGACTGTGCTGATGTTCTGGCATCGTTTGTTTTTACTTTCTTGTATGATATCGATAGGAGGCGCAATGACCCAGTGGTTAGGGCAGCGGTCTCGCGGTCATAGGATCGCGGTTTCGATTCACAGACCGGGCGCTGTGAGTGTTTATTGAGCGAAAACACCTAAAAGCTCCACGAGGCTCCGGCAGGGGATGGTGGCGAACCCTGCTGTACTCTTCCACCACAACTTTCTCTCACTCTTACTTCGTGTTTCTGTTGTGCCTGTAATTCAAAGGATTAGCCTTGTCACACTGTGTCGCGCTGAATATCCCAGAGAACTACGTTAAGGGTACACGTGTCTGTGGAGTGCTCAGCCACTTGCACGTTAATTTCACGAGCAGGCTGTTCCGTTGATCGGATTAACTGGAACCCTCGACGTCGTAAGCGACGGAGTGCCAACAACGATATCGATAATTTTGCTAGTCCCATTGCTGTTAGGCTATTTGATATCACTCAGGCTCGTCTTGCTTTTTATAGTGCTAAACCTAATGTCTTCCTAATAATTTAGAGAATTAAGGTGGAAAGTTGGCAGAATCGTTACCATGCTGGAAAAAATGCTTAACGACGGAATTCATCTTGACATGATCTGAACTCAGAGCGCAGTATGCCGAAACAACATTCTATACAGAGCGCTAATGATTCAACTAATATGCCGCCATCGCGACTAACACACAGGATTATTGGTATAATCTCATGACTATCACGGCTAGCAGTTATAACATTGATGAGATATTGTACTCCCAAATATAGATTAAATAGACTGAACGAAGTTAGCCAGTTAGTTTCGTTCTCCACAATATATTACAACTCAACAGTTTTATTGTCTGAAAATATTGATTCTGCTTTCTTCATCACGTAGGAGAAAACTTAGAAGAATATTTCTCTATCTTCGCTTTATACATGATTGAATAACTATGTAATATTATGCCATTCTGTCGTATCTGCGCATGTATATGTGTATGAACTCACGTGTATGTGTGTACGTGGGTGCGCATGTATATATATAAATATAAGTTTATATACATGTATATATATATATATGCACACACACACACACACACACAAACACACACACATATATGTATATATATACATATATACACTTACGTCTACAGACATATGTATGTACGTGAATCTAGGCGCATTTGTGTAAGCGTGAAGAATGGGTTAATAACTGTGCTTTTGTAAGCTTCATATTAGTTTGCTAGTATCTTATGAATAGTTCTAATGAAGCAGAACAAACACCATAGACCTATTACTTTATGTCTCATCATTCTGATTCATCTCCTTCCATCATCAATTCTTTCTTATTATCATCACAAACGTTCCTTCAGTAATAATTACTCCAAGATTACACTGAGAAATCAACGCTCAATGTTATATTCTGTATTCCACATCGTTATTGTTTGTCGAGATGTAAAACGCTTGTATTGTACACCCTTCATCACGTTTCTTTCCACTCAGTTACCGAATATTTCATTTAGTTAAAAGCAATACCATAGCTATACATTGTGTTACATTAAACATACTGCCACAACAAACGATACATTAATCTGACAAAATATTATATGTATCTATATATGTATCTATTATATGTTAATTCCGTCTGTACTCAGTGTTGTACGCGACTATGTTTAATATAAAACTGCATTTTTATACTATATTAAATTAAACATAGTATATCGGCTGCGATTTACGAGCGAGAGCTAAAAAGTTCCTGGCTTATCGCAAAGGGCTTGGCTGGAAGTCCACCTTTCTGAATTCTGAAGGAACGCTGCAAGAAGTGTGTGAATCTCAGAGGGGAATATGTTGACGAAAATCATAATTAACCAATACACCTGCATTTTCTTTTTACACAAAGCCAGGAAATTCTCAGCACACACTCATATCTAAGGTTTTGTTGATGATGCATTGTGTAAGCTGGTAATTTTTAACAGCTCATCGTATCTAGTAGTGAAGTTATTTTTCGAGTAAATACGGTTAAGGAGCGTTACAGCAATGTCAAATCTTCTGTTTTGCTATCTAACAGATGTGCTTCTGTTTTAGATGAGAACAGATGTTTAGAATTAGGAATGATGATTTGATAAAGTATTAATGCGTCTAGTTTAAGGTCCAAAGTTTGAAGCCACTGCTTCGTTGTTGTTGTTGTGAAGATTACATCTTTGTACATTTTGTTTGTTCCCGTTACTGGAGAGGGGAAATTGTGTCAAGTCACCAGAAAGAGAATAAATGGAGCATAACTTCTCTTTCAATCAGTTTAATGAATTTGAAATACAGTTAATTACATTGAAATCACAGATAATTACCTGTCCTTAAATTCATGCTAATTACGACCCTGCAAACCACTGTTAAGCATCAAACCTTAAAACACAGTTAATTGCCAGCACTTGAGATATACCCGAGTACTATCCCTTAAACAAAAACATGCTGTAGTCTTTTAGCAAACATTAAGAAGCACACCTTAAACTAGCAATAATTAGAATCTTCAATAAGCCCCATAGATATTCAGAAAGCTAACGTTTCATGTACAGCTTCATTAAAGCTACTGTGTACAGCAGAATCATCTATACAATAATGAATACAACGGTATTAATTAACATTCTCTCAGTAACGGAATGTTTCAAACTGCAAATTTTAACATCAACTATTTTCAAATTGTTAAATTTAAAAACTCTGTCCAGGTGCAATGTCATAGAAAACCAGGAATTTACAAAGTAGATGTGCGTCCCATTAAATGCTTATACGTCTGTCTTCTTAACTATTCGGTCCGGATGATGGGTTCGTGCAACTGTTGTAGCATTGAAAGTCGAAAATTTACATTCTCATCTTCTTTAGATAAGGATAAAATTTATAGTTTAAATAAAAACAATAAAATTATTGAGTAGAAATTTCGGTTTCAAATTTTGGCACAACGCCATTAGTTTCGGGTGAGGAACTAAGACGATTACTTCGACCCTAGTGATCAAACCGTACTACTATTATCAACCCCATCAGGACGAAAGTTAAAGTCAACGTCGGCGTAATTTGAACTCAGAACGTGTAGACGGACGAAATGCCGCTAAGCATTTTTTCCAGCGAGCTAAGGATTGTCCCTGCTTGCCGCCTAAAAAAAAAAAACATTCTCCTAATGATTTACAGTAGTTACGATTTCTTCTTCATATACAGGGAAACGTTAGGTAAGTTTGTGTATTTAAAATAATTAGTTAAGTGTATACAGGCTTGAAATTATTTTCTGTTTAAGTAATGCTATAAGAAACAAATATACTGCTATATGAAAGATAATTTCTAAAATCAAGTGATATCATATAGATAATATAGAGTGACATATATATTTTTGAAATTTTATATCAAATCTAATACACGAATAGGTCGCCTGTTACGTATAAAATATAAATTACAAATAAAATATAAATGGTTGGTAAATAAAAATATAGAATGCTTAAATGTATGTATTAACCTCATCTTAAAGCACGAAAATAACGTGACTTACAAATGAAAAATGTAAGAGGGGGAAAAAAATCAATAAACTACGTTTTCCTGAACGAGTAAAATAATAGGGCAATAACTTTGGAGCGTAAAATATTAATAAATGTGCGCTGATGTTCAACAAAAATCGAGGTTTATTGAAGAGGTTGTAAATCTGTATAGAATTCATTCAAATTTAATAGACATTACAGGAGATAAACTTCAATAAATCTAGCGTAAAGAAACAGCAACAAACGAATTTTAGATGATACAAACCAATGAAGAAGAAATGCTAAACAATAGGACGAATCATCCAATATTTGTGTTTCATAATTTCTATTGAATACACGTGAAGCATAATTTTATACTTCATATATATATATATATATATATAAACATATATATAATATATATACATGTATATATAGATGTATATATA
>NC_068988.1:89459352-89460078 GCF_001194135.2 Octopus bimaculoides
ATATATATATATATGGGATAGTGTATGTATGCAGCTTACGAAAGCTTTTCTGCCTCATATCTTATATATAAGCGTGCCTAAGACTGTTTTAATATTTATATAAGTAGACCCCTTATGTCTATGGAAAAAATTAATATTTTTGTAAGTATCTATCTATATGTCTTCTGGGTATTATAGATTTCTGTGACTAAAAATCATTTCTGCATATAAATATATATCAATATTTTCGTTTACACGCGCATGCACACGAACGCATACTTATTTGTGTATATGTGTGTCATGTATCCATCTATCTGTCTATCTATCTATCTGTCCGTCTGTCTTTCTGTCTGTCTGTCTGTCTGTCTATTTATGTATGTATCTCTCTGTCACCCTTTTATCTATCTGCCTGTCTATCTATCTATCTATCTATCTATCTATCTATCTATCTATCTATCTATCTATCTATCGATCGATCTATCTATCTCTCTATATGTCTGTCTCTCTGTCTGTATATCTGTCTATTTATCTGTCTGTCTCTCTTTTTATCTGTCTGACTGCTGCCTGTCTATCTATGTATATCTGTAAACAAACAGACATATATATATACATACGTATATACGTGCGTACATAAATACATGCATGCATATATACATATATGTATGGGTGCGTGTGCGTGTATATATATATATATATATATATATATATATATATATATATATATATATATATATATATATATATATA
>NC_068988.1:89460278-89461283 GCF_001194135.2 Octopus bimaculoides
CTCTCTCTCTCTCTCTCTCTCTCTCTCTCTCTCTCTCTCTCTCTCTCTCTCTCCCTCTCTCTTTCTCTCTCTCCGCGCACATATGTATATTTATAAATGCATATATGTATATATGTATGTATAAATAAACGAAGGTTTAGTTTTCTTTTTGTATCTTTGAATTGTAAGACCGTACAGGCAGGATTCTATGAAGTACAACATCTATAAGATATTGGAAAGTGTAACAGAGTGCTGATCAGATAACGCAAAGGTACATCCAGTGGACCGCCGACATTTTCTCTTGTGCAACACGGTGCAGTCTGAAGATTTGTGAAATTCTCTGTTGCTTTTTGCGGTGCTTTATAGGTGAGGTACTCCATACACAACTTCCTGTTACCAACCACTAAAATCACATAATGAAACGACTAAGGTGAAAGCATGCAATCCATTCATTTCATTCTATCTTTGGTCGCATTGATTAAATAGAGTTATTTGTATAAGAAACGTCGTAACTTTCAGTGCTGGGTCTAACTTCGATAGAGATGACTGTAAAACGTATAGATATATAGGAGTAGGCGTGGATCTGTGGCAAGAAACTTGCTTCCCAACCACATGGTTCTGGATTCAGTCTCACTGCGCGGCACCTTGTCGTCTACTATAACCCCGGGCCGATCAAAGCCTTGTAAGTGGATTAGATAGACGGAAACTGAAAGAAGCCCGTCATACATATATATATATATATATATATATATGCGTGTGTGTCTGTGTGTGTGTGTGTGCGCGTGCGTGTGCGTGCATGTGCGTGCGTGTGAGTGTGTGTGTGTCTCTATTTGTCCACCTACCGTCGCTTGACAACTGATGTTGGTGTGTTTATGTACACGTAACCTAGCGGTTCAGCAAAAGAGAATAAGCACTAGGCTAGCAAAGAATAAGTCCTGAGGTCAATTTGTTCTACTAAAGGCGGAGCTCCAGCATGGTCGCCGTCAAATGACAGAAAATAGTAAAAGAATAAAACAATATGTATAT
>NC_068988.1:89461555-89463502 GCF_001194135.2 Octopus bimaculoides
TATATATATAATGAAATTAATGAAGATCAAGAGAACGAGGATTTGCACATCCATATTTTATTATACAGTTACTTACATCGTTCTAAGGATTTATCAAGCGAGGATAGTAGCTAAGTCTAGTAGATGATCACTTGCTCGAGTATCACCAGCATCACATTCAAACATACACACAGACACACATGCACACACACACACACACACGCACACAAACACACATACACATACATATGCACAAACAAACACACACACACATACATAAGTAGCGTTGATGTATGTGTACATTACTATACGTTCAATCATAAAAACGTATTCTAATACGTACGCAGGCAGTATTTTTTTTTTTTTTTTGCATGGGCGTGACTTGTTTGCATACTTATATAGTTTATGATAAATGTTTTTTTTTTATTTTCATCATGTGTATACTTGCCCAAATATACATTCATATATTTTAGTTACATAGTTGTAGGTACATAGTCCTAGGTAACATACTCGTATTAAAAGGAAAAAAGTAGCAGGAACAGGTGATACTCACATAAACAGTCGCCTGAATTATAAATCAATCATAATGTTAGTTTCGCTCTTAAAGATATTCGTAAACAATGGTATGACAAAAAGCGTAAACGTCATCAAGTAAAATAGCAACGATGTGCCATTATTTGGTGATAGGAAAAGTCAATTCACCTTGAAATTGCACAAAAAATATATGAAAAATATGTTGATATATGTCACAAATAGCAGTTCCTCTATTGTGAATGAATTTATGAAAGAAAAGTGATGAATGTGATTACCTTTGCCATAATTCAAACAGTTTTTTTTCTTTTTATATGTGTTTGACGATATAAGACGAGACTGTGGGCAAATTTTATCATGATGCATGAGCTGTCAACGAGAGCAGGGAGTATGGAAGCGTTTCCCTGTTTTCTGAGGCTCCGGTGCTGGAAAACAAAAATACAGCTATAGCTGATGAAAGCTTCCACCTACCTCAGATTGTTGCTATATTACATAGTTGTGTAAAGAAATAGAATCCTCATCAGAGGTATTGGCACAAGCGTGAACCATTGTGTTGTATTCAAATTTGTGCAACAATATAGACACGTGATGACCGAAACATATCTCCATGAAATATGTAGTTCACAATTATCTAAATAGTGTTGATGATACCAAAGGTGACAATGGTGTTGCCATAACTGCTACAGGTGATGTTTCTACCCTTTTGAAAATATCGCCTTTTGCATTTCCGGTAACTGCCAGAAAATCGCTGGGACCATGTGCTACTACAAGACAAGCCATCGATGAGAGAGAATTAATGTCGTCAACACTAGTAGGGTGTTGAAGATGGCGAATTCGTGGAAGGCAGAGAAATATATGATGCTACGAAAAAAAAAGGGGGTAAAATCGGTCGTAACAACCAGCAGGATACTTACAACGTAGGATTTCTAACGAACGCATACCATATTCCATGTCCAACGCTGAAATATAGTATACTTCAGTATGACACACGCTCGTAAAGTACTGGACCTCATTAACGACGACGATAATGAATGATTGATCAATGAGAAAGAAAGGCACAATGAGTGCAACGACGTAGGATATAATAAATGTTTGATGATTCACACACCACAGAATATGGGCACACCCTGTCATGAATATATGTGTATATGTATATACACCCATACTCACACACACACAAACACACACACACACACACACACACACACACACAAATAAAACATATACAGATAGATAGATAGATAGATAGATAGATAGATAGATAAGAGAAGGCGTGAGTTTGCTTTACAACCACGTAGTTCAAGCTTCAGTGTCACTGCGGTGCACCTTGGGCAATTTTCTTCTATAATAGCCTCCAGTGAAACAAGCCTTGTGAGTGTATTTGGTAGACATACACTGTAAAGAGTACATCGTACACACACACACGCGCGCGCATAC
>NC_068988.1:89463512-89464462 GCF_001194135.2 Octopus bimaculoides
TATATATATACATATAATATTTACATATATATAATATATACATACACATATATATGCATATACCTACATATATATATTTATGCGCATAAATTCTTATAAATATATTTGAATATGAATACGAACCAGTTACTTCGTAACACATTTCAAGTACGTATTGTATTATATGCATATGGCCAAGGTAGAATGTATTATTATTGTCGTTATTTTTATTGTTGTTTTGGTATTAATATTATTATTATTATTATTAGTAGTAGTAGTAGTAGTGACGTGAAGGCACATGGCTCAGTGGTCAGAACGTCTAGTATACGATCGTGAGATTGTGAGTTCGATTCCCGGACCGGGCTGCGTATTGTGTTCTTTAGCAAGACACTTTATTTCACGTTGCTCCAGTTCACTCAGCTGTAGAAATGAGTTGCAACATCACTGGTGCCAAGCTGTATCAGCTTTTGCCTTTCCCTTGGATAGCATCAGTGGTGTGGAGAGTGGAGGCTGGTATGCATGGGCGAATGCTGGCCTTACACAAACAACCTTGCCTGGACTTGTGCCTCGGAGGGTAACTTTCTAGGTGCAACCCTATGGTCATTCATAACCGAAGGAGATCTCTTCATTAGTAGTAGTAGTAGTAGTAGCAGTAGCAGCAGCAGCAGCGGCAGTAGTAGTAGTAGTATTGGTAGTTGTAGTAGTATCAGCAGAAGCAGAAGCAGTTGCAGCATCACACGTATTAATATTAGCAATAGTAATTCATCTTATTATTATAACCATCATCCACATCGTCCACATTGAAAAGTTACATAACAACACATACTTGCAGCTCTTAATACGTCTCAATGCGTATGCCCTAAATAAATGAAAGAACTGGAGAATGGGATATAGAAATGCATAATCTACAAGAGAAGTCTCGCATTACAATGTTTAGCATATATATATATATATATATATATATATATATA
>NC_068988.1:89464794-89468799 GCF_001194135.2 Octopus bimaculoides
TGTGTGTGTGTGTGTGTGTGTGTGTATATGTGTGTGTGTGTGTGTGTGTGTGTGTGTGTGTGTGTGTGTATGTGTGTGTGTGTGTGTGGGTGTGTGCAAATATGTACTTACGCTCATACGCACACTCATATATACGTACATAAACAAAGATCAAAGGAGCTGAATGATTTTTCACCCGCATTCTACTGATGACTGTTGTTTGTTGCTTGCGAGCATAAATAACAGTATTCTCTATAATACCAGTACTGCCTATAATAACAGGCCTCCGCATTATTTTCAAAGGTATAAACAGCAGCAATGTACAGTCAAACATCACAGTGAAGCTAGTTTAGTTGTTTACAAATACATTATCTATACATACGTATATATACATGTATGTACGTATATATATATATATATATATATATATATATATATACACATAACACACACACATGTATGTATATATGTAGGTATGTATGTATGTATGTATGTATGTATGTATGTGTGTATGAATAATTATTTAATGGTAGGTATGTCTATATGCATTTGTGTTTAATATGAACGAATGTGTGCAGGGTGGAATATTTTATATTTAAAAACTGTTTTCGCACGATATATAGTCACATATATAAATGGAGTCGGTATGCATGTGAAGTGCTATCTGTATTGTGTGATACGTATTAATTATGTAATACTGCGCAAGTGCATAGGTATAAGTGCATGTATGCCTTTATGAAGTATATGTATATGTTTGCACATATATGCATATATATTCACACACACACACACACACACACACACACACACATATATATATATATATAT
Organism: Octopus bimaculoides; assembly: GCF_001194135.2. Taxonomy (NCBI): domain Eukaryota; kingdom Metazoa; phylum Mollusca; class Cephalopoda; order Octopoda; family Octopodidae; genus Octopus; species Octopus bimaculoides. The sequence goes on from NC_068988.1 coordinate 89,465,602, forward strand.
ATATGTACATTATGTGCATATATGTATATCTATGTATGTATGTATATATGCATATGTATATTATATATATATCTCATATATCTTATATATACCATATATCATATATCATAATATTGAAGTATCACATAAATTGTTAATGTGTCTATAGATTTATTAGATAAGGTTGCTTATTTATATACAATTGTGTGTGTGTGTGTGTGTGTGTGTTTGTGTGTGTATATGTGTATGTGTATGCGTGTGAGTGTATACGAGCATAGATAGTTATGTACGTATATACATATGCATACATAAACATTCTAACACTGAATTGCATGAGTGTAAGTTACAAAACGATACACACTGGTAAACATATCGTTTTCCAATAAAGTGCATAGAATGAATAAATATACTGGAGAGAACTTATCAAAAAACTCTTAGCATTTATATGAAAACATTTAACATATTATTCACTTCTATTCCTAGTAACATGTGAAGATTCCAATGCGTAAACACTAACAGTTATATCAGGAAGGTATTATATTAGATTCAATCTTAGAAGACATATATCAAAGATTACAAATATCCGTATACATTCTATGCATGATATACAAATATATATACAAGATTTGTTGAAATACATCCACACGGAATATACGAGTATATTATCGCATAAATATATATGTGCTTATTCACAGGTATCTCTATGTCTCTATTTCTCTTTTTCTCTTTCTCTTTCACTCTCTCGTTCGTAAACATATATATATAAATCCGTGTGTTTATATATGTACAAATATTCAATTGTATGTTAAAAAATAAGAATTTTTTTTAGGTATGTTTATATAATTATATATATTTGTGTCTATATACATTTATACACACACACCATTTTAATTTATTTAACTCGTCTCATATACTCTCTTCTGAATATTTCTTGCTTATAGATTATGTTCTCGCTGTTTTTTTTTATGCATTATCTTGTTACTTATGTTATTGTTGCTTAGATCTAGATTTTTTTTCTCTTTTAATCAGAGAAGAAGGTGGTGCCCGTTGCCTGCTAGCAGATTAATGAAAATCAGAAAAGTTAAATTATTATTCTTTACTGGGAAGCCTGGCCTAAGCACTTGCATTTTTTTTTTATAGAGTCCACAAAGAAAAGAAGCAAAGTTGACCTTGAAATGATATCTCTGGAATCTATCCTTGAAATATTTCGAGCTGTAATTATATCATCGTAAGCTATAACGTGTTGATACAAGCTTTATTTCTTTTACACTTTAAGCGTGTAAGATGAGATGTCATATGATGGAGATTAACAGTTTCTTTCTCTAGAAAGACCAAGAATGATGCCTGTTTTTGGCTTCGATTAATTTTGGTTCTTTTGATCCGTCATACTCCTTACTTAGTGATGACACAACAATATATTTGATTTCTGCCAGAGAGCTGCTAAAAAGTTCTTGGCTTTAATGGTGTCGGGAAAGGCTTAGTTGGAAGCTGGGTTCTTTTACAGGCCTTAGAAACACCGAAGGGCCGCTGCTGTAAGTGTAAGAATCTGAGAGGGAGATATGTTCTATTAAATCATAATTAACTGACCCTCCCGGATTTTCTTTTACTCAAAGCCAGGAACTTTTCTGCACCCCACGCATGTCTCTCTACGTATGTATGTATGTATGTATGTATGTATGTATGTACGTATGTACGTACCTATGTACGTTTGTGCGCATGCATATAATTATGTATAACGTCAAGTTCCTCATCAGCAGAAACTGATATGCCTTATCGGGACCCATGTATATCATATCAATGATACTCGTGTTATAACTTCAAATACTTTGAAGCTCCGTTTCCATATTTATACACTACAATTGACAATATAAATACCAGTGATATTTTGGGGAAAAAATAAAAATTATAGATGAAATATATTAAGGGATAACATGGTCATGCAGGGACTTGCATTATCTTTGAGGACATGGCTCCAATAAATTTAATCATGTTTCCATGATCAATGCTGAAATGCAACTGAATGTTACCAACCCTTCATTAAAATATATCTAAAATATGAGAGAAAGAGACATACATAGAGAGATGACGAGAGAGAGAGAGACAGAGAGACGGAGACAGACAGACAGAGGAGGGGAACGTAATGAGATATTCCTTTGGAATCAAATCGAACCTGGGTAGGTTTTATCAACATACCCAGCCAACCAGCCTGCGAGCCAACCATCCAGAGAGGCAAGCAGCCAACCGGATAGGCTGACGCAACGTTAGAAGTATGTAGCTTGTTAAATGGTCCAGCAGACCATTGATTTCATCACAAAGTAAAACTATAAAGCATCTGAAAATAACATCATTAAGTTTTTCCATTATACTGAATAAAAATATAAATTAAAGAAATACAAATAACAGTACAATCTAGGAAACATACGATATTCCATTATTTCTAGAATGGTTTTAGATAAAAAGTAACAGAAGGGGGGGAAAATGAAAAGAGATGGCTGAGAGGTGTAAAAATAGTCGGGAACCGTTCTAATGGTAGAATGTATTTTGGTTAAATATAGAAATAGATTTTAAACAGTCGGCCCTGTAGACACACAGGCACGAATATGCATACAGAGACGATGCTAAGTGCACAGTTTTAGAGGTATACACGTATACAAACATATGTATATATATATATATATATATATATATATATATATATATATATATATATATATATATATATATATATGTATGTATGTATGTATATTCATGCATATACATATATAGGTATAGGAACATTTACATTTACTCACACACGCACATGTATATATTTTGTTATCTTGTAATGCTTGTATGCTCCAAATAAACACAAATGTCTCGGGAAGCTTACTATATGCATTCATAATTCAACCATATTGAAACTCCTATTAAATAATCAAATACACTATTGATTATACCTATAAACGTTCTATGTTCGAAGTATGCAACTTTAAATACGGCTGAACTGAGAAATGTTAGGCACCCTCACAGGCTTCACAAATGAAGTCCAAATTGCAAAACCATCAGAACGTTACTAGAGGCGAAACATAGGATCCAATTTAGTCCAGGATTTGCCTGGGGTTGCAATGCCTCCATTTGTCACGGACCGACCAAAACCTTGTGAGAGAATTTGGTTGACGGAAATTGAAAGAAATCTGTCTTATATGTATATATATATATATATATATATATGTATATATA
>NC_068988.1:89470951-89472342 GCF_001194135.2 Octopus bimaculoides
ATAATAAAAAAATATTCAGACAAATACATAACAAAAACACCAGGACTTACAAATATATATAACATACAGAAAATTGCACTACTGGGTACTGCACACATTCTACGCAAAACACTTTCAATACAGTAAACATAAGAGCACCACAGCAAACCACAGCACATACCCAAGGCGCACAGAGCTGCGCTCGGTAGTGAAGTGAAAGCACGTTATAAAAATAAAACTACTGAATAATAATAATAATAATAATAATAATAATAATAATAATAATAATAATAATAATAATAATAATAAATGCCTTGATGCAGTACCAAGCAGTGGCTTTCTTGGCTTCTCATCTTAACTCATTGGAAGTGCCGTCATGTACCTAAAAGATGGGCTACAGCTTAAATATTGCTCAGTACCACAGATTTGTCAGTTATTTGACCTTAACCTGTTGAGCATGTCCCTTAGTGACTGACGATTTGTGCACCTGTGATAACGAGCAGTAGTGGTGGGAGAACAACATAGCAATGTGTTAAAAGGAATTCTTTGGGCTAAGACAATTCACCTTTCGAAATATGGGTGTTTCGTTCAACATCCTTAAACAAACCTTATTCAGGAACCTTTTAAACAGGATGGGCTACTAGACATGACGAAATTTCTAACTGAGCCCCACCTGCAAGGTTATGCGCTGTTTATCTTGATATGAGCTCACCATATTGCGTGCATATGGTTGTGACGCATGTGGCTGGCGTACCCTTATTAGACGGGTAGTCATGATGGGTGTACTGGGCTTCTAAAATTTTACCCCGGTGTCACTTTGATGACATACACTGCTCTCTCACTCAGTAATAATAATAATAATAATAATAATAATAATAATAATAATAATAATAATAATAATAATAATAATAATAATAATAATAATAATAATAATAATGATAACAATTATTATTATTATTATCATTTCTGCTTGAGCCCGAAGGCCTGAAATTTGTGGGGAGGGGGACAATGGATTAGATCGACCACAGTACGCAACTGGTATTTTAAAGACCGCGAAAGGAAGAAAGGCAAAGTCGACCTCAGCTGATTGTGAACGCAGAACGTCGCTAAGCATTTTTCCCGGCGTGCTAAAGATTTTGCCAGCTCACGGCCTTAATAATGATTATATATACATACCAGGAAGCTAGCACATTGAAAGAATCAGAGAGATTCAGACACAAATATCTGAGATCTTAGGGGATTAATGTATATGTTTATAGATACCGATGACCACTAAGTGGATATTTAATGTGCTAGAAGATCACACACATGTTGTGTCTACTAAGACCTAATAGTTCTCAAAAGGAAGAAAAAGCGAAATACCAAACCGTATGCGGGCAAGACAGTGGTCATCGATATGTATATATATGTAT
>NC_068988.1:89472354-89476281 GCF_001194135.2 Octopus bimaculoides
ATATATATATATATATATATATATATATATATACATACATAAATGTAGGTAGGTAGGTAGGTATGTAGGTAAGCAGGCAGGTAGGTAGGTAGCTATTAGAAGAGTTTAACAGACATTAGCAAGACAGACTATTTGCATGTCATGTTATGCGAAAAAGTAATTATTGTTTTTGTGGTTCTCTGCATATCTACGAGGAGAAAAGCTTACACATGCACAGCTGTAAAACAATTACAAATGAAGTAAGTGGGATTTAATATTAGAAGGATCTGGTTGACAGGCATTTTACAATTTGGCAGATAATTTCCTACTATTTTCCAGCACTAACAAGAGCGTAGAATACCAGGGTTTGAATATTTTGTATACGAGCACAAACTGTTTTGACGTTTACCAAATATGGATATGCTTCCAATAATTTGTTTTACAATGTATCACTGCTGTATGAGGCTATGCCATAGATTTTTAATTCCAGATAATATAAGGTGAAAACACTCAAGGAAATTACTAATCTGTCAGTTATCAATTATACTTTGTTGATAATTTATATAACATGTTACATCTACCAAGTGAAAAAGTGGAATATTTATTATGACAAAATAATTGAAGTCACACCGATCGATCGTAAGCTGTGAGGCAATATGCTCGGCTCTTATACGATTGATTCAGAGAATGATCAAACAGTCTGTCAGCTTTCATTCATAACAGAACATTTACGATTTGTTGTTATTGTTTAAAGAATAAAAGCGTCGAATATTGCAATAATTTACTAATTTAGAAATATAGAGTAGGAAAAATAGAGAAAAGTATATAGGGAGTTGTTAAGGTAGATAAACACGATTAAGTTTAATGCATGTATTTATACATATCACAAAAAAAAAACTAGAGAATAAAGTTAAAAATACAAATGAAGAAAATATATACAGATAAAAATTATATAATGTCATATCTTAACAACCGTTTAAGAAAACCGTGAGATACATAATGACCATCATTTACTGGTGATTATTGCATAAATTTGTAGATACAAAATTGTTGACTAGTCAGATGAAGTTATAGCATGAAGTCTGGCTCCCGTTTTGAAGAACAATTTGGCGAATGAAAATACTACGTATGAAGAGAACTGCAATTTTACGCAAATATTCGAAACAATTATAAAGGAAACATTACCGTTAAGTACAACTTAAAACATGCTGGAAATGTGTGCGAGGTGAAATAAAATACGAAACATGGGTAATATATTTATTCATATTAATCGTGAATGGTTATGGATGTTCATATTTGAAAATAGTACTATAAAAATGAATAAAGAAGGCAGAGTGAAAATATATACACACAGCGCGCCGACATATACACACATATGTATACAACACGCCATCTTATACACACACACACATACGTACATACGTGCGTACATATATATATACATATATACACGCATGTATGCATATATACATATATTTTTACATACATGCATGTATGCATGCATACATACAGGCATACACATAAGTATATATTTTGTCTCTCGTACATACAGAGAGAGAGAGAGATATATAAATAGATAGATAGGGTGGGAGAGAGAAAGAGAGACAAATAGAGAGAGAGAGAATATTATACATACATAGGTATGTGTGTAAGTACACACATACACACACAAACATACACACACAGACACACTCACACGCACATACACACACACACACATGTATATATTCATGCATATATACACATGTGTGTGTACGTGTGTCTTTGTGTATGTATGTGTGTGTATACATGTAGTAGTATGGTTAGGGTACGCCCTGTAACAGTGTGTGACTGCATCTGTCATTTGTTCTGATACTGGCGGATGTCACATTTCCACCACTCAGCCCATGGCTCTGTTTAAATAATCGTCCCTGATGGTGGTTTCATGAGGCTGGAGTGCAAATCGTACCCCAATCTCGTTTACTCTCCTTTTACGAAAGGCAGATGAAAAGTTGAGTCCACTCTTTTACATCCGATCACGACACAGTGTTTGAGCCAGTGATATGAAATAAGTGTTTTTCCACAACACAACACGGTGCCCGGGACTTGAATCGAAGCTGTCTTCTGGCAATTATGAGTCAAGGCACACTAACCAGGAGGTAAGGTTGTTATACTCGACTCTATGTACACTCACATCCCCACACCCCACACACCCCACACATACACTCACTCACACACATAGCAGTGAAAACACTCTGAAGCCACAACAATTTACAATATGTTTTCATAGGCATGGTTGGAGTAAAAAGAAAAAACTAATTGAAATAAGGATAACGTCTTACCTCTGCAAAATTGCAAGAAGGAATCTCAGTTAACTTGGTATCATGATTTCAAATTGAGCACCAAAATACGCTTCAGCCAATTTCCTCCTAACAAAATCGTATTTATCACTTCCATCAATACCTGTGTTCGTTTCAGTGCCGAAATCACACCCGAGAAAAACGAATAAAGAGGACACAATTCGTTTTTCTTAACTATATAAAGACCATTGATACCCATGAAAGATATCAATGTTAGTGGCTGCAAGCTAAAACTGTATACGCAAAATTAATAGAGATATGTAAAAGAATTATATATAAGAAGGGTGGTTATTTAAAAAAAAACACCAGCATTATTAAAAATAGAGTTTGTTACGCTTGCTGAAGAGAAGCAAGCGTATTTTGACGTTAAATTCTAAATAATGATATCAAATCAACTGACAATCCTTTTTGCAAATTTGTAGAGGGAAGTCGCAACCCTTATTTCATTTAGCTTTGGCGAGAAGGGGTTCTAACAACGCCTGTGAAAATATAATGTTAATGTTTTTGGCCCCGGAGAGTTTTTTAACTCCTACTTTTAGGAAAGCTCGTGTTTTTAAAATAAGCCCCCTTATTATATATAAATCTTTTCCATATATATATATATATATATATATATATATATATATATATATATATATATATATATGTGTGTGTGTGTGTGTGTGTGTGTTTTAATTTTGTCTATACGGTTTTAGCTTTCGGCCACTAATATTAATATCTTTCATGATTGTTTACTGTGCTTTATATATTATTAAATACACACACACAAACACACACACGCACACATATGCATATAAACATGCATGTATATATATGTGATGACTGCCGACTCCGTTTGGGGCATAGCTCTCGTAGCATCACACTAAAGGCCATTTAATGGCCACATAACCCAGAATCTTCTTAAATCTTTGTAAATTTCTTTATATTAATAGACATGATTATATAAACAAACAAAAATGAATCTACACGAGCAACTTCTTTTCTATTCGTCTAGAGTGGATTTTCAGCGAACTCAACTTATTTCTGCCTCCTGCAATCAAAGGCGGCCTCTAGCAGCGGCTGCAAGCGGAAACAAACCGAAGTCAGAAATAACATGCAGCAAGCCATAATTAGCACCACCACAAATCTACGAACGCAGCACAGACGTATCACACTTTCTTAATATGAATATACACACATAGAGGGACGTTTACATAATAAATACTATGCACATATGTGTGCGTGCGCGCATGCGTATCTGCGTATCTGCGTATATGTGTACGTACTTATATACAAGCATTTAACAAGCGAAAAAAATCTAACTTGCACCGAAAGCCATTACATAGGTGAAGAAACTGGCCGCCGGAAAGTTTTAATTGCACACAGAACAGAAATACAACTTAATTTAGATCTATTTGTATCCGTATGGTGCGAAGCTAGTTCAAAATTTCTTCAATGATTTTGTGTATGCATTTTGAATTGAAAGCCTCAAAATAGTATCCAATTTTGAACGTGGAGTAACAGTTGAAAAGAAAATATCGGAGACAAATTAATTTTCCTCCTTCAGTGCAAATACATAGATTTACGCTTCTATACAGGTTTTTGCGTAATATATATATATATATATATA
>NC_068988.1:89477124-89479046 GCF_001194135.2 Octopus bimaculoides
TATATATATGATCTTTTATTTCTCATTATTTTGTGGCTTCATCCGGAGGCTGGGGTCATGTTGGATAGCTATCTTTCAATGGGTGAGGGTTTCATTTCTGTACTGTTTTTGGCGAAGAAGCGAGTTCAAGGGAGTCACTCTTCTTTGTGTCCTTTGCAGCGATGTACGTTCATCTGGTATTTCAGAAAAAAAAATTGTCTAGCGATTCTTTGAAAATCCCTACAACTACCATTCTTATATCTTTAAGGTTGATTGGCAGAATGTTGAAACCGAAGCTGTTACTCTAATGGGTCCTTATACGAGATGGCGCAGACGGGATCTTTGGTATTATGCAGTGCTATCCAAACATTCCTCGCTCTTCCTTATGCATACTACAGCATATCTCTCATGCTCCCTATATAGGGAGAAGAGATTCAGCTCCTTTAGACTCTCCCAGTGGCTCATCTGTTTTATCCGAGACCATTTTCTTTGTCTTGTGGTGTTGGATTGCCTCAAGTTGCGCCATCAGTTTGACGTTTGACATTCTGCAGCAACCACAGTTGGGAGCAGTAATCCAGACGACTGAGGACGAAAATTCTCAATAGGAGCAACATGTTATCCTTTCTCACTGGTTCTGAATGACCTCAGAATCCTGCATAAACACATACATACATGGAAAGAGAGCGAAAAGATGTAAAAACAATCATGTGAATATTTGATCATAAATCTTTATTTGTAAATATGCGTTCCCTTGCATATGTGTGTGAATGTGCACAGAGGTATCATATGCCTTGTACATAAGAGAGAAAGCAGAAGGCATGCCAAAGTTTACAGGTTTATCTCTCTGACTTCTCAGCTTTGCAAGGGCCTGGAAGGCACTGTCAAAAGGAAGCTCATAATGTTCTTGAAAGAAAATAACTAGTTCACAAACAAGCAACATGGTTTCTGGCCGGGGAGGATCTGATTCACTCCAGCATTACGACTAGGTATTGAAACAGAAGTTCAGCTACTCAAATTTGGATGTGATATATCTGGATTTTACCATAGTTGATCACAGGACGGTGTGTAACAAACTACATAACCTTGGTATCATTGGAATAGTCTAATATCGGGGGATAAAGTGGTGGAGGAACACACGTTTTAAAAATACACACTGATATTATAGCTCTTGAATCTAACGTGAAGAAGTGAGTGGGTAAGTTGTTGTAATGACTAGTACACCTATTGTGAATATAAGAGGTGTGGGTCCGAGACCCATGCGTACTAGCACCCTTTTTACGGTTGAGGGTTCATATCATCTTTAGCCAATAAACAGTGATCACTTTTACGTTTTTAGCTTATAATTATTATCATATAGACATGCATACACACACACACATACACACATACATATATATGTGTGTGTGTGTGTGTGTTTGCCTGTGTATGTGTGTCTGCATGTGTAGATATATTGATATGCATGTGTGGTTGTAAATATCTACGTTCGATTAAGTAATTCCACATTTCATAAATATTTGTGCACTTCACGTCTCTCATGACTTTGCTTAAGTGAAAGAGCTTTCGTAATTTGTTTCCCTATGCCGTATGATCTCAAAACATCTAGTCATACTAAGTTGCTAATTTTCACACACGCTTAGGCAGACACAGTGTAGCACACACACTCACATACACACGCACTCACACACATACACACGCACACAGACACTAACACACACACATGCATCTCATACACCCATAAATATAGATACATATATACGTATGTATCTATCTAACTATCTATCTCTTTATCTCTCTCCTTAAATATATGAAGAAGCTATTAGAGTAGATGCAAGGGCTAATATATGATTTATAAAAACATGTGATATATTCATCAAAATCTGTAAATGTACAACCATCCAAATCTCTGAGTACCTTATGTGTTCTAATATATATATATATATATA
>NC_068988.1:89479307-89485466 GCF_001194135.2 Octopus bimaculoides
TATATATATATATATTTGTAAGACGGAAGATGGAATATACGAGAATTTATTAATCACGACAATTGTTTCGACACATAGAGCATCGATCCCTCATGGGTGGGACACTCAACAACTGGTTCCGGAGCATCTGGCAGTGGAGAGGTATCTCGTCGGGTGATAGATACAACTGGTTAACATAAGATTCCGCAATGTACCTTCTGGTTTTGTAGAAAGCAAAACACCCAGACGGAGGAAATATTTTCATTTCTATAGAAGATCAAAAATAAAATCACAGATGGGAAAAAAAAGAGAAATAAAGACGCAATACGGTGAGGAAAGCTTTTAAAATACCGTTATCAAATATGGATGTATAAACGCCCACGGGCAAGCTGCATGACGCGAGTATACTCGCTCATACAAGCATCCGTGAAAATGTAATCATACTCACACGTGAGGTTTGGTGGACTAATGATCACAAAGCGAGTTAACTATCTTGTAGAAATATTTTAACTAATCCCCGTATTATAGAGGGTGGATGGTTGGATGCTACGTTAATGTACTTAATATGATCATTTGGCGTATGAAATGTTTCAAATAATCCAGTATCAAAACAGAAGGTAGCGTCAAGAGAAATCACTTAAATGTATATATAAATAAATATAAGGTGCTATTTTGTACTTATTATTTATTAATTTCTTTTTTTTTTTAATTGCTCGCGAGCCACTTATACAAGGTTATTCAAAAAGAATGAACCGATTTCATTACGCAGTATTTTAATAAAGATAAGCAATAGAAAACTCTAGCAAAGTCACAATCAACTTTTATTTCTTGTCTTACAAGTGTTCAATGCGCCACCACCTGCAGCACGGGCAACATCAATGCAATGAGAGAATTCCTCCAAGACGCATATCAGCATAGCAAAAGCAAGTTCATTATGGAACTAACGAATAAATTTGCTTTACTTTAGGCTATTACAGAAGATATTGACATAGAAAGTAAATGGAAAAACGTTGATAAAGCACTCAACCAGACAGCCAAAAAAAAGTACTCAGTGGATCGTGATAAGCTAATACGCGTCTGGGAGGAATTCTCATATCGCACAGAACGCTTGTAGTGCGTAGCCAACTACAAACGGTGTTTCTTGGGGTCAAATAAGTGACATTATTCCCTTTCCTCGGACTGCCACATTAATTTGGCAAGAAGCCACCGCTTTATCATGCTATTACTGCATAACTCTCTCTCAGAGATTTAGAAATGTAATGTTTCTATCTTTGTTGATTAGCGAATGTATTTCACGTGAAATTCCTTAAGTTTTCAACAGCAGATTAGCAGCGATATCTAGCAAGGCCAAGCTACTACACTCAGATGAAGAGCAATAAATCTGAAACTAGTCTCTGGATATTGGCTTTGCTAGGTGGAGATGCTTATTTCTCCTGTTTGAACAAGTAAGGAAACAAAACGCTTGTGTCGCGTAGTCAAGAGTGCTTCTTGGGGGTTAAATAACAGTAACATTCTTCCCTTTCCTGAGACTGCCACATTAATTTGGCAACAAAACATCGCTTTATTATATATATATATATATATACATTTGTGTGTGTCTGTGTTTGTCCCACCTCCATCACTTGACAACCGATGTTGGTGTGTTTACGTCGCAGTAACTTAGCGGTTCGGCAGAAAAACTGTCGTAATACGTACTAGGCTTACAAAGAATAAGTCCTGGGATCGATTTGTTCGACTAAAGGTGGTGCTCTAGCATTGCTGCAATCAAATAACTGAAATGATTCAAAGAATAAAAGAATAACAGAAAACATATATATGTATATATACGCATTTACAAATACACACAAAATGAATTATCCAAGGCGCACATAACAGCGTGAAAACTCATACGCGTGATTGAATATCTGCCTGTGTATATATTTCTTGAGATTCATGAGTAAGGATATGTAGCAATATATATTTGGATCTATGTTACTAGATAAATGTCTATGCTTCAACGTGTAAAAGCAATTACCTAAGCAATTGGTTTGCCGGATTTTACGCCTGTACGATCTCCGGACGACTGTCTGGCTTAATTGAAACAACAGTCAATACATACTAAGTTTGAGCGATATAATTTTTTGATGCAGAAATAGTTTCCTGGCACTAGAAAAATTTCGAAGCCAAAAAGAATTCACACGTAAAAGACACAAGCAAAAATGTGAATGTATATATATATATATATAATTGTAGCAAAAAGTTTGGAACATAGGTCTCAAACTTGGAATTTTTATATTAAAATTATATTTAATTTGTTGGCCAGTTATTATTCATTCCTCATCGTTTTATATATTTGAATCGAATTGTACTTGGAAATAACAATTTTGATTTTTTAAAAATGTTCCAAGATTTTGACGTTCACCGTAAATATACAACCAAAAAGGATAACCGCACACAGCGAAGTTACATGCGCAAAAAGAAGAATTCAATTGTCACTAACGTCACTGAGTGTGCCACCGCGTAGGACCTATGTTGTTGATTCAGTCATGATGTCATATGGTAAATATACATATTAACAGTCAATATTTAGCCAAGCCATCCAGTGATGGAGTAGTTACTACTGATGATCTTGTAATTTTCAAGCAAAATATATATTGTTGGCACCTATATTTCTGAATCAGTAATACATTCATATGGCAAATATATCTATACCTACAGTCAGGATTTAGCCAAACCATCCAGTGATGGAGATGTCACTTCTGATGAGCTTGAAGTTTTCAAGCGAAACTAGTCCGTATAGTGATCTAGCTTCGCTGTGGAGCGGTAGTTTCCTCTGTCAATATAAGATAATATGCTTTCTTCAGCCCTAAGGTTTTTAACTTTTATTTCTATCAATATAGGTGCTACTCGACACACTCAGTCACAATTTGTGACAATTGAATTTTTCCTGTTTGGTGTTAGAATGCGTACCTCCCTCGAACCGGGGGTGAAGCGAATCGCCCGTCACTGAATATATATAAACAGGGTTAAAACAATTTGCTGGTATGGCACGACGATGTCTACGCAAGATGATGTGCAATAATGAATTAAAAGTAGAGGTAGTGTTGTAAACATTATCGACTGCACATACACAATGTACGTGCTTTATTTGTTCACTGGTATGCTGTCATTGCGTATTTGAGATGACTCTCATACAGCGCTAGGTTTTAGAATACCTCATAGCCATAGATAGGTGAGACAGCTTGGGCGCTTTCAGTAGGAGAAATAACATAATATAACAACCACTGACAAGGCTGGGAAATTTCCGTCTACTGCTGATATATAATATTTTTTAACAATGCATGTCTATCTGGTTGAGTAAAAAGTAAGTAACGTTTTGACCCATGAAGAATTTGTACCAGATGTTTGCAGAATTTCTAATTTTTTAAAGATTTTCTTGCAATTGTCTTATAATACAAACATAGCCTTGGCCAAATGCATCAATAAATTAACATTGATATTTTTTTCACCGTTGTTACAATCATCTCCTCGCTTGCTAGTGTGATTTTCTTGGAGGATGCGTGCCTACTGTTATGTTCCTCCGAATACTGTTGCTCTGTTGTTATTTTTACTGCTGTTGGATCTTGTTACCATTGGATATTTATTGCTGTTTCGGCCACAGGATTGTGGTTTTTGTTTGTTTTTCTTTTCCCCGGTTTGGAGTAAAGAATTGTGAAATGGAGTGTTCATTAGAACACGTCAGGAGCTATGCGTCGTGGGTGGTAGTCGCGCAACCAACTCTACGAACACACTGGAGGGACGAAAAGTGGCAATAGAATTTGAGAAGCTAAGAAGACACCGGGAGCTGCTCCAGAAAGAGGGGGAAAGTCTAAGGCTGACCCCTCCGGAAGAAGTAGCTAAAGGCACGAAGAAAAAACAGTTCTCGAAGAAAAGGACAGAGGAAGTCAGAGGAAAGTACTTGGAGAGTATAAAGAAAGCAACGACATTTTATACCCGAGTGAGAAGGTACGGCACAGTGGTGGTGAGGTTCGCTACTGAAGGAGAGGCAATCAACCACACCACTGTGCTTTAAAGGTCAGAAGAATAGAGGCTCCTGCCAACCTATAACGGCAAAAGAGTCGCAAGGATCAGGATTGGCAAGGTACCCCTGCAATAGAAGAGGCGTGTTGCGTGTTGCAGCTATTTTCTACGATACAAAACAAACCAGAATTTTACAAATGACAAGGACTAAAAATGTGAACTGATGGGGTTTTAGCCTGATAATTGTGATCAAGGCCACCCAAGAAGACTTAAACTCTATAATGGAGGAAATACTGTTGCTAGAAGATAGGAAATTGAGAGTGGCAGTGGAGGGTCGACCACCCACTTGCTAGAAAGTACCGAGACATCAGCCCTAACAATCGAAGAAGACACAGAAGAATCAGACGAGAAGAGATTCACTGAGGTTATAAAGAGAAAGTAAGGTAGAATAACAGTTTCGCCCTCGAAGAACAACATAAAGAAAAAGAAAGAAGAGTGAAATATGGAAGACAAGACATATACATCAGATAATTCTACACTTCACACATCACCACCGCAAGCCCACAAAAAAAATACTATACAAATTATATATCATTTACCCCTAGAAATGTTTTCTTTTTCTTAAGATAGAGTTGTATAGATAAAAGCAAATAAGAAATTAAGCGGTAACAAGATATGATGTCATTAAGATTGACTGGCTACTTTCGTCCTAATTAAGCAACATTGCCAAAACAATTAGTTAAATTAGTTAAAACATAAGAAATATATCAAGTTTTAAGCAAATTCGATAGGAATAATAATTATTTTTAACTTGAATTTGTTTTTGAGATGCCTACTCAGTGACTATTTTTGGTCGGTGTGGCAATCTGAAAGCTCCTTTTTAGTTTAATTTTTCTGACATGTATAAATATATTTTGTCTGCATTGTAAGACGGTGTGGATGAAATAACACAATGTTGTGTTTTGGTGGTGGTTATAAGGAGTTGGGGTACATCTTTAGATGTTTCGTAACAATATATTTGAAATTTATATTTGCTAAACGAAGACCGAAATCGGTTTCGAGGGATTTCTTCTTCATATGATCTCCGTAACATTCATCGCTGTGCACACTTATTAATGTCTTCAGAATACGAATTCCATTCGCTTGTACGATTGGAATAACACAGACACTTAAAACTCATAGTACAAGACAATATTACACACTCTCACACATATATAGAAACAAGCACAAACACGTAAAACAGATACAACTATATTGCTAAGTCGCGCACACAAACAAACGCAAATGCATACACATATGCACAGAATGAAAAATCATACACTGGGGTATTTTAATCTCATCTATCTTATATTTCTCTTCCAAATGTTGTTTGGATAATTAAAAATAATTAAGCAACATTGCCAAAACAATTAGTTAAATTAGTTAAAACATAAGAAATATATCAAGTTTTAAGCAAATATTTACAAAAGAACGGAATGACTATTAATTTCATCTTTCAGTGAATTTAAAAATTAATAATTCTCTACACTTAGCTTTGTTGGGTTGATGTTTTTGTGGAAATTATTACATTATTTGTGGATTATCTCAGTATTGTTGTTGTTGTAAATTGGAATAGCTAAATTTGTTTATTTTTCATGTTGTTACTAATGTTTCCACTGTTACTATCACTGCTATTGTTATAATGGAAATAAATTTATAAATAATAATAATAATAATAATAATAATAATAATAATAATAATAATATTTCAGACGGATATTAGTAATATAGACACTAATAATAACAATAATATTGGGGGCAACACGATTAGTAAAAAATAATAATGATAATAACAATAATTTATTAGATCAATAATAGCAGCATTAATAGTAACAACAACAACAATCATAATGATAATATGCATAACGAAAATAACAAGGAAAAATAACAGCAACATAATAGGGATAATAATAATGATAACGATGATGATGATGATAATAATAATAATAATCATAACAATAATAATAATAATAATTCTTTTTATCATTTCTGTTATTAATACTTTTGTCGTTACTTTTATCATTTCGTTATTTCTATGATTATATTATTAACATGACCATCGTAGTTTTGTATTGCTAATTGTAGTAGCAATAATTGTTGTGGTGGTGGTGGTAGTAGTAGTAGTAGTAGTAGTAGTAGTAGT
>NC_068988.1:89486567-89490382 GCF_001194135.2 Octopus bimaculoides
CTCTCTCTCTCTCTCTCTCTCTCTCTCTCTCTCTCTCTCTCTCCACCATTTCCTGAATGTGCCGCTAGGACTAGCTTGCTAAACTCGAGAGTAGGATCAATGGCTTCTCGCGAATATCGATTCAGATTCCTTGGTAATCTGAGTTTCAAGCGTCCGGTTAGTCTTCGGCCATTGGGTCTCAATCAGAGTTCGATTCATTAAAGTCAATATTTACTGCTGTACGTTAGCCTGCAATTGGTCGAGAAAGGTCACGCAGTATAGCGGTATTGCAGCGACAACAATTATTTGGAAAATACCGCATGGCGAACAGGTAGTCGACCACGTGGAGAGCAGAAAATTGAACACGTGGTGGACAAGAAATCGTTTGTGTGGGTGGGGGGAATTAGGAAGCGGTGCATATATACGTGTATATGCCCATATATCTGCGTGTATGTATCCGTACCTATACGTGTATACATGTGTGCTTAGATGTACAACCACACATCCACACATCCACACATGAGTGCACACACCAACGCACACGCGCGCACACATACACATACACACACGCACGTATACACACACATGCATGCACACCTTTATCACCATGTATATATGCACATGAGCACACGCATCGTGCGGGAACACGCAAATGTGCACGTATATAAACATGCACACGCACGGGTGCACATGTATATATGTATATATATATATATATGTGTATGTGTGTGTGTGTGTGTGTGCGTTTGTGTGTGTGTATGTGTGTGCGTGTGTGTGTGTATGGGAGCAGATGCGCACACATATACATCCGCGGACAGACATCCGTGACCTTGCCTACGGTGAGCAGATTCAGAGGTGTAGTCATGCACATGCGCTCCCACATATACTTGTGTGGTTATGCTAAAGGGCTGATGTACAAGGGATGAGAGTATGTGGGTAGACAGACATGGAGAAGCGTTGGGGACTGGTGATTTGCGGTACAGTTCATGGGGTTTAATTAATGACGGTGACCTTGGTGCAGGCTGGTACTAAGGAAGTATATCCGGGTCGTCGGTGGCCAAGGTTTACCTCCGGTGGCTGCAATACGACACCTTATATTTCTTGTTAATGGATGCTCTAAGTTGGTAGAATATATTCAGTTTTTCACGGAGTAACGGCTGGCAATGAGGTGGGGAGTGAATGTAGTGTCCCCCTATCGATAATAGTCCTTTCCATTGTCTACTCACTCGTACACTTGTTCCAAACTCTTTTCATCGCCATTCACGTTCGTCTGACCAACAGTTTGCAATGGATAGACAACTATTGCCGTATTCGCTGAGGAATATCCAAATACCCCAAAGAAAAACTGATTTGACGCGACTCACGGAGACGATCGAATGTACCATCAAACGAATGCGCTGGAAAGATTTCTTCTACGAGAATGCTTCTAATACTATACCTGTAGATAAGTTTGGCTTTAAATCCCAAAAGTGCATCCCGCTTATGAAAAACCTTGAAAATGTCGAGTCTGGCTTATGGAACATTGTAAAAAGGTAAGGTTCCAGCATTATTTAAACCTCCTATTTAAATCCTTAAATGACAGTATGACAAGTATTAAACAATAACCTAATCTACAGATCCTCGAAAACAAAAGAGAAAAAAACTCATGAAACAAACATTTCCACACATTCAAGACTCCTCACAGACTCCTCAAGACTCCTCACAGCTAAACATAGAAATAACTCGAAATTCCAGACACAACGACATAAACACAGAAGCAAATTTGCTAGCTACCCGCCGTATTACACGAAACAACGGGAATAGACTGACACACAGCTACGCAAATACATGTTCGCGAACATTCATAAATATTTACGTTCCCAC
Source organism: Octopus bimaculoides (assembly GCF_001194135.2). Taxonomy (NCBI): domain Eukaryota; kingdom Metazoa; phylum Mollusca; class Cephalopoda; order Octopoda; family Octopodidae; genus Octopus; species Octopus bimaculoides. The sequence goes on from NC_068988.1 coordinate 89,488,410, forward strand.
GTGCATGTATGAGTGTGCGTATTGCGGGTGTGTATGGTACGTGTCAGTGAGTTTCTTTGTGTGCATGTGTGTGTGTGTGTGTGTGTGTAAGTGTGTGTGTGTGTTTTTATGCGTGCACATGCCAATATGTGTAAGCGTTGTTACGCATAAACAAATTAAAGAAATGTGGATATGCTTGAGTGTTTTCAAAATACGTTCACTTCGAAGTTGTCAAAAAATTGTGACTTCGATGAATCTGAAAGGAAATTTTGATACGACTCTTTCGCTGTAGTTTCGTATTAGTAAAGTTGAGTGACTGGAAATTGAGTGAACAGTGTGGAAGTTTGTCGGATAGATTATTGCCTAAAATTCAAACTTACAATCATGTGATGGGTTATGTCATATTGATTTTGCATTATACTTATAGGGCAAAATTGTCTGTAGAATTTTCAGCCAATTGACCCAGTATTTCAAACAGTAGGTAATTCAATTGATTGAAGAAAATTAAAGTTCATTGCCAGAACTTGCCGGTAATCTTTATATTACTATTAGTCTTCATACTACAAATTTCTTGCTAAATTTACTTTAATTAAAAAAACAATTACAAACCCCATATCAGAAAACTGAAAGAAAAAAAAACCTTACATGGGTAACAGACGTATATTTCTATTAAAAAGTTAGTCAATAATATTGCATGTGATGAATGAAATACGAAACAAATATGCATTTGAAGAAAAAAATGACGCATGCTCATCCAAGTGGTCATGGAATGAACAAATGACTTAATATAAAGCTGGAATCTCTTCATCAAATGGAATATATTAATACAAACCCTAAAATTTGCATTATTATGGTGGAAGGTATGTTTAAGATGTGTCGTCACAAATATGTACCTGTTTTTCATTCAGTCATAAAATAAGAGGAATTAAAAGAAAAGCAAGGAAATTATTACCCGGAGGAACAATGCAGGATTGCGGGCTGTAAATATGTTTACCGAACAGGTGAGTCATTAAATTGAACTTAATTCGAGACCATGCTCTATCAAATTAACTCGACACACCGTATTTTCTTCAATGATCAGTTGCATTTTGCCAGAAGTTTCTAAAATCTGAGATTTTTTATTACCCATTCCTACAGATATGTTTTCAGCCTGAACTGCCTAAAAGTGATTCATATCATTACCCCAAACATGAAAGGTATTTCAGCATACAACTTGAACTAATTAATGGAGACTAACTGAAAATGGCAAAACATTACTGCATGTACATCCGATAAACCATCTAATGAGGAGTCGATATTATATAAAATAGATATCGTCTCTTGAAATTGAATACAACCGCAGAATATAAACACTACACTGGTGTGGTAAAAAGTGCTACATTTATATGGCAGAAGGCAAATTTAAGCAATATGAATACAAACCCTCTGATTTTCCATGAGGCGTACAGAGAAGTGAAATATAAATTTCATCCAATTAGAAAAGACAATGAAAAAATTATGAAACTAAATGTATTATTCGGCTGAAAAACCTAGCAACTAACAGAGTAAGCCTTAGCCTGATTAAAAAATGCAATGTATGTGTAGCGATACAAAATAATCTGGATTTAAATCAGTAATTTTGTCAATTATATAAACAGAAATCAATGAATATTACTAAACGCCAACACTACCACAAGTATTGGTTTGTGCGGAAAGTTCGAGCCGATTTTTAAATGAAAGAACAAGTTCAATGAATACTTGCCATTACATTTTGAATCAACCAAATATGAACCATTTTGTTGCACAATGCTCCTCTCTCTTTCCTTTAACTTGAAAATATTCTCTTCTCAGAATTGAGGTGGCGTTATGGCAAAGAATTCATCAAGGTATATTTTTATGTCATCCAAGGAATTTAAATTTTTACCATTAAGACTATTCTGCAGAGACCTGAATAAGCAGAAATCCGAAGGAGCAATATCTGGTGAATATGGAGGGTGGGCTAACACATCCCAGCT
>NC_068988.1:89491743-89492763 GCF_001194135.2 Octopus bimaculoides
ATACGCTTAAACACACATATATACCGTAGACTTAAACTTACTCTAATACTCTGAGGCGAATTTAAGTTTGAAGTATTAGATATTAGTTCTGTGATACACATACATGCATGCATACATGTATGCATGCATGTATGTGTTTATGTATGTGTTTTACGGCGACTTTCTAACGGATGCTGTCGGCCATAAAGCAATTTTTCTCATCAGTTATGCAGATGATACAAAAGTTTCAGTGGCGTGAACAACACAGTTATCATACTAAAATTGGAGAAAGATCTGAATACAGTGTACAAGTGGGCTTATGAATATAAAATGCAGTTCAAATCTGAGAATTTCAAGCACTCAATTACTGGCCCACAGAATACATACGGAATACACATGATGCAGGCATATTGCAATGCCAGAGGGAGAGTCGGTATGTGATCAGGGAATCCAATCCACATGCATAATGTTGCAACATTCCATGTGCATATTACCAGTACGTCAAAACTGTGCAGGCTAACAGCTGAATGGATTGTGAGGTCATACAGAGCCAAGAGGAAGGATATCATGTTACCTCAGCATTCCTAACTTTTGATCCCTTGAATACCATTCCAGACCCCTACATAGAAAGCATATATAAGAAGAGACTTTAACGAAATATCAAACATATACTCAACACCGCACAGAATATGAGATCAATCTGTTTTCCATTTCCTCATCTTTGACTTTGAATTTTTAACTTTTGATAAGATGGACTTCCACATGAAAATATATATTGAAATACCTATTTTACCCGATGAAAGGGGAAAAAAGTTAAAAGATCTTTAAGCATACTTCAATGCAGTGATTACCTGTGCTTATATATATGTATGTGGAGGCGCAATGGCCCAGTGGTTAGGGCAGCGGACTTGCGGTCATCGGATCGCGGTTTCGATTCCCAGACCGGGCGCTGTGAGTGTTTATTGAGCGAAAACACCTAAAGCTCCACGAGACTCCGGCAGGGGTTGGAAGCGAACCCTGCTGTACTCTTCCACCACAACT
>NC_068988.1:89492773-89500691 GCF_001194135.2 Octopus bimaculoides
GGGGTGTTGTGAGTGTTTATTGAGCGAAAACACCTAAAGCTCCACGAGGCTCCGGCAGGGGTTGGAAGCGAACCCTGCTGTACTCTTCCACCACAACTTTCTCTCACTCTTACTTCCTGTTTCTGTTGTGCCTGTAATTCAAAGGGTCAGCCTTGTCACACTGTGTTACGCTGAATATCCCCGAGAACTACGTTAAGGGTACACGTGTGTGTGGAGTGCTCAGCCACTTGCACGTTAATTTCACGAGCAGGCTGTTTCGTTGATCGGATCAACTGGAAACCTCGACGTCGCAAGCGACGGAGTGCTATCGACAACATATATATGTATACCTATTTGCTAATCTAAACATTGTTAGTTAAAAACACTCTTAAATTCTAGGAATGGTAGTTGAATTGGTTTGCTATTTTGTTCTATATCAAATTGGAAATGTAAAGAAAGTGGGACGGATAACATATTAAAAATACATAAAGACGGTTAGGCATCTTATTAAAATGAAAATCTACGTAAAATGGAGGAGCACACCATGTTTCTTTACTATAGAATTGAGCATGGGATTTGTTAAAATTCTAGAAGGTTTGAAGAAAATTTAATGGAGAAAAAAATGGATGGAGAAATAGGTTGATGACACAATCAAAACAATAATAAATGTTTATGAAGAAATGAATACATTAAAAAAAATAAGCGTTAGCACGTGTATACTTTTAGTTATATACAGTATCTACGGTGCTATAATTGTGGCAATTATAATTGATATCATTACAATTATCTTTATATCCCACAGCAGTAACAGAAGTAGCAATAACAGCAGCATCTCCATAAAACAGTTGGAAATATTAAATCATTTAATTAAGAATAGCTACAGAAATTAAAACTAGTAAAGAGGCGAACATTTGAATTAGTTTCAAGTATTAAAACGTGATAAATATTTGAATAAGGATTAGTTCAAATAATAGATAATGCTTATGAATGGCAAGTTTAAAATCATTTTAGAGAAAATGTTTCGGTATAACTCTTTCTAGGTAATATCATTAAATCAATGATATATTTCAAGGATTAAGATATTGAAACAGCTGAAAGCAGTGATATATCGTTATACAAATTTAGTTTTGTATTTGTTTATGTAATTCAAGTATTTCTCTTAGAGTTAATCTACGAAAACGCTTGTAAATTACACATTTAAATTTAATATAAATTACTTTTATAATTAAAATATATACATTTTACGCGGTTAGAGATCAACAGTCAAATGTGTGAAATAAGCTTAATTTCATAATGCTGCGTTGAACAGACGTATGAATATAAGAGGATGAAAGGAATATGTACAGGATTAATGCATTATATTACTAAATTATTTATTAAGTGTAATATAAACAGAAGGAAATGTTGTTAAATTCTGTACATTTTCCTTTAGCTTTATAATGATTCTCTGATAATCTTAAACAGAAGACCTTGTTTTGTGACCTGGTAGCTACGATAATAGCAATATTGTTGTGTGAAACAACTGAGGCCGATTTACTCTACAAGTCAGAAAATATCTGCTGTTATATCATTATTTCAATGAGAATGAAGAAATACAAAACACTACAGAGCCTTAATTATACATTTTAAGACCTCCAGCTGACGTCACGACTATGCGGGATTTTACAAATGATGATATGAAAAATCACCTTTACTCTGAAAGAGCGACTCTAGACACGAGTTCTCATTACTAACTCAAAATAGTACTCGCAATCGTCATGTACCCCGGTGTGCTACCGATTCTGGGAAATCGACTTCTTGATAAAACTAATAACTATTTCTGCTATAGGCAGAAAATTGAGCGAGGGCTTTAGTTGATTATATCAACCCTAGTGCTCAACTGATACATTTGTATTGACCCCGAAATGTTGAAAGGCAAAGTCGGCCTAGGCAGCATTTGAAATGAGGTCGTAAACACGGAAGGAATGTCACTAAGCATTTAGTTCAGCGTTCTAACGATTCGTCCTGCTCCCTGCGTTAATAAAAATAATGATAATTCTTTCTTCTATAGGCATCAGGCTTGATATTTTGTGGGAGTAGCCAACTGAATTACATCGACCTTACTACTAAACTGGTATTTATTTAATCTATCTCGAAATGATAAAAGGCAAAGCCAACCTCGGCTTCAGTTGGATTCAGAACGTAAAGACGGACGGAATGCTGTTAAGTATTTAATCCGGTATCGTATCGATACTGATAGCTCGACTTCTTAATAATAATTCATTCTTCTGGAATAAGGAAGTCTGAAATTTGGGGAAGAGGGCAAGTCGATTACACCGTCGACATTGGCAGTATTCGAGCTCATAACGTAGCGACGGCCAAAATACCACTAAGCATTGCATCCAATGTGCAAAATATTGTGCCAACTCGGCGCCTTCTTAATAATAATAATAATGATGATGATCCATTATAGGCAGAAACCCTGAAATTGTGGAAGAGGGGACAAAATCGATTAAATCAAGCCCAGTGTTACTTAATATATCGATCTCGAAAGGATGAAGGTAAAGTTACCCTCGGCGGAATTTGAACTCAAAACTTAGCGACACTCGAAATACCGCTAAGTATTTCACCCGGCGTGCTAACGATTCTGCCAGCTCACCGCCTGAAGAAGAAGAAGAAGAAGAAGAAGAAGAAGAAGAAGAAGAAGAAGAAGAAGAAGAAGAAGAAGAACAACAACAACAACAACAACAACAACAGCAACAACAACAACAACAACAACAACAATTCCTTCCCCTGTAGGTAGAAGGCCTGAAATTTGGGGGAGGGGACTAGTCTATTACATCAACCCGACTGATACTTAATTTATCGACACCCGAAAGAATGAAAGGCAAATCGACCGCGGCAGAATTTGAACTCAGAACGTAGCTATAATCGAATTACCGATTAGATTTTCGCCAGGCGTGCTAACGATTCTGCTAGCTCGCCGCCTTAATAATAACATTGATGATAATAACAATAACAATGATAATAATAATAATAATAATAATAGTTTATAATCATTACATAACACACGCATGTGTCTTAAATTGGCAATAAAATCTTTCGGTTATTTACTAGCGTTAGAATCAAACATTCGACGCATATATACGGTCTGAACGAAAGCCTCTCCCATTACACGCTCATACACGTACTCACACACACTCATGGATGCATATGTACATACTTCTAACATGCTTACACAGACAGCAACACACATACACACACACACACAAACACACACACACACACACACACACACACACACACACACACACACACACACACACACACACACACACACACACACACACACACACACACACACACACACACAAGCATACACACACATATTGAATGTGACGTGGTCAGGAAACCTTATGTATATTGCATAATTATTTACTCAGCTTCGCTATAATTGGACTAATTAATGGCTTAATTAATGTGCTACTGTAATAACAATTATTAATTCTCATTAACGTTCTACATGAATATGTAAAGATGGCCAGATATGATGAGATTACATGGAATCTTGATCAGAATTAAAGACATACCGTGGTGGAGATAAGAAAGAAATGATGATTTGTAGAGATATATTAGTGTTAGTTGGACAGAGATGATATAATGATGAAACAAATATTTGTCATAAATATACATTACATATAATTTGCACAAATGTGTGTCTATAATTTGCCAGGTATAAAACCATAATATTACATCGCCCTTGCGTTAAGCGCGTGTATAGTTCATTATATGTATGACATATGTAAGGTAAACGGAAATTACAGATCATAACTTCAAAGTTTCCTGTGAAGAAATTTATAAGCGAATGTATTAAATAACTAATTACAGAAGGTGTGATGGTGTCGAGATAGCAGAACCGTTAGCTCGTCAAACAAAATGCCTAGCTGCGTTTCTTCCGACTGGTAATGTTCTGAGTTGAAATACTGCCGAGGTCGACTTAGCCTTTCAAATAATCGGAGTCGATGAAATAATCAGCAGTCGGAAACTGGGGTCGATGTAATCAACCGTCTTCTTTTTCTCTTAAAACTGCTGAACTTGTGCCAAAATAAATAAAAGAACTATATAGGGTGAGGCCAAAATATTTCTCACATTTAACATGTTGAGACATGTTTCAACAGCAAATGCATATTTTGTATCTATTCAAATCCCGATGGTGTCTAGAAAGTATTGGGTGGTCGTTAGAAAAGAGGAACATTTGAAGGCAAAACTAACAAGCATAAATTAGATCATCAATAAAATCTGTGATAGGTGGTTTCTGATTCGTTGTTTCTGTTATTGAATGAGCGTGTAATGAGAACAAGTGAAATTGTTTATTGTTTACCTCAAATAAATCTTGTGGAAATATTGTGTATGGTTTACTTCCAATAGATCTAGTGAAAATATAAAACGGCAATTAACGAATTTTTAGCTTTTCTGGTAACCCCTAGTATCGTAATTTCATGCTTAATTTTATAATCGCCACAGAAATGGCCATGTAAAAATGGGTAGTTCTTGGTTTTGCTGCCGCACATTATATAAACAGTTTCATACGAAATTTATATATACGTTAGAGGCAGTATGAACGAATGTTTAAGAAGTGACCTTCATAGCAACAAGATCTTGGATTTGTTCCACTGCGTTGCAAATTGATCAAGAATTATTTTCTATAACCTTGACAAAACCTTTACGTTGTGGGTGAACTGTATAGACAAAAATTGCACTGTATGTCATTAGATAGATTTTGACTATAAATAAATGATACAACCTTGCGAAAATCTGTATGTGGTTGATTTTGTTTAAGAATTAGATTACGGGTACATGTGTTTGTGGAATGATTCCCCCACACCCACACACACCGCCGCTTATAGGCTACTGCTACAAGTAGTAAATTCAGTTGATAGGACATCTGAATAACCATTGTCGAACAATGGAGATCCATCAGTCAACAATATGTTATATATATGACAAACACCGGCATATATAATTATTCAATCTCATTTTATCTCTAATACATTTGTCGCAATTATATATCTCCTAGGTTACACTACGTTTAGTTTCTCGTTAACTCTAATCAAACTTGGAAATAATTGCACCATTTTTAGTCATCTTTATACATTCATGTACAACGCTATTAAGTATTAATCATTGTTATCATAGCTATACTTTAATTAAACCTTTAATTAAACCATTAATTGTATGTAACCTCGCAAAATAATTATTCAATACGTGTAATATTTCCTAGACACATCACATTTAATGTGCGTCGATGTGTATGTGCGTTTGTGTAGAAGAGAGGCAGAGCAGGAGGTAAGAGAGGAGGAGTGAGAGTGTATGAGCGGGGTGGTGGATGTTATTTCTATTCGTTAACTCTACGATGCTAACCGACGAAAGGAATAACTGAAATATTTTATCACCAACATTAGAGACAAGACTAGACAATGTGATTGCTATACAAGGCGTGATTTAGTATTCATAAACAATGTTTTATTATTGGATGAGTAGAATTGTGAGTGTGCCGAAGAAAATGTCGTGCAGCATTGTATCGGATTTGGTACGTCCTGAGTTCAAATATCGCCGAGGACATCTATGTTTTACTGCTCTCAAAAATTGCTAAAGTAAAAGTATCAATTAAGTATTACGTTCAGGTTTATTCAGAAAACACTCTTCTCAAATTTTTGGTGGTCGGTCAATGAGCGAAATTAGAAATTATTATTGCTTTTGCTGTTGTTTTTGTTCTTGGACAGACATGATTTCGAAACTCGTGAGTTATTTAATGTTGATTCTGTTGCTTTCAACAACTTTCTTTTATATTTTTGCCCCTTTGCGGAGGAATGTGTGTGTTCTACAGTCCACTCATAAACAAGAAATCAAAGTATTGTATCGACTTTCACCAGCAACCGGAAAAACACCTTTAACTTCAAGAACAACAACAGCAACTTGAAATGCGGAACTTACAACAAAAACAGCAACAGTAACAATGCATGCAACAGAAGATACACTACAGCTACGGACCCCAACATTGCAGACAACAGCAAGAGTCCTGCACCTCATTCACAAAAATATCAAGGATGGTGTATTTACAAAATTAATGGAGCGCCGACAAAGTATCTTATGGTATTTGTTCTTACAATTTAAGTTTAAATCCCGCCGTCAAAGTTGACTTTCATAATTTAGGTGCTGATAAAACGATCTAACAAGCAATTCCTGCAGTCGATAGTATTGTCTACTGGTCTCCCCCAGAAATGCTGGCCAACGTTTGAAACCACGACGGGAACGAGGTAGAATTGTTTCAACGTCTAAAAGTACCTTGCGGCATTCCTTTCGTTTTATTATGTTCTTAGTTCAAATTCCACCGTAGACGGCTTTGATTTTAAACCCTCGGGGCTCGCGAAAATGTAGTACCTGTCAAATAACGGGGATTGATACTATCAAACAGCCCATTCCGCTCGAAGTTTCTAGTCTTCTTCAAAAATTTTAGGCTATTATTATTATTAGGATTAAAAGAAAAAATAAGATAGATTTCTTGAAATGCAACTATAGTTATATAATTCTGCTTTGAATTTTAACTTGCTGAGGTAAGTAAAATAAGGCATATATTGCCTTCTGAAATCGTTTGTAATGCACCTCAAATTATTTGCTCATATGAGTAGTCGTTAAACATCCGCATTACAGCTTGTGGTTGGCAAAAGTAATGCTTTTGCAAATCCAATAGGTAGCTCGTTCAAAGCCAACAAGAAGTGTTTACGAAAGAATATATCGATATCGTTAATATTTAAAAAATATAGACAAATTGTTTCACGAACGTAATATATTTGAACTGTGCCGTTTGTGCAAGCGTGTCGTTAAAATTGTTTACATTATTTCCCAACAAAATGCATATTCTTTTTACCTTTCCGTCATTGAAATGGAATTATATATGTTTACTCAATTGAAAGCAATGCAAACTCGAAGCTTAAAGTGGATAGTATTTGGAGATCGATGAACGAAGAAAACATATTTTTTTACCACGGAATATATCTACACAAGATAAATCATTAAGATACCTCCATTAAGTTTTCAAACAGCAATTCAGTTTCCATATAACCGCAAAGTAATATTTAGTAGAGCCTTAACCGACATGCGGCTCTGTTTTGTAATTTTCCTTCCTACATACTTTTATGTAATCTCACACTATCATCTTGTACCATTCCCAACATACATTATATAGCAAACACTTTTACCGCCTGTCCAGGATTGTGCCATTTGGCCAAATATTCACTGTTAATCAGGAACGAGCGGCATCAGATGCAGTCTAATAACTCCTTGTGGAAATCCCGTGAAGCCTGACATGTTGAGTTCAATAGTCTGTTATAGACTTCAAGTGCATGGATTGTTTTCCTGCAATTCTTTTGTTGTCCCATTTGTCGATTAAAAAACATTCGTAATGGAGCAAAACTTAACTGCGGAATCGAAACGGAATTTTCCTTCGAACTGCTGTATCCGAGTCTCCTTGTCCCGAACTAATTTTGGAAGGCACCAGTGAGCCTGTAGTTGATATGAACAGATTTTCGTACAAAGCCACTTCCTGCGAGCTATACTATTACAAAAACCAACACCACTACATTCGAAGAAACCATCCTCACCCACTCGGAATGACAATGGAAACATAGATCAAAATCCCTGAAATATTTTGGTGTTGCTAAGCATATGTCGTCGGATGGTCGTAACATAATCACAGCAACACAGTGTTAACCGATGTAAAACAAGTCATGCGAACTTTTCGATCTTGCACCTATCTTTGTGCATCTTATCTAAGCTCGTCCATTCATCAGCTTAGCTATCATTAGATAGTGAGTGGCAATAGTATCTGAGAAGGACGGAGGAAATAATAAATTCTGAATGAATAATGTATGTACATGTATATATGTGCGCGTATATATAT
>NC_068988.1:89500805-89501664 GCF_001194135.2 Octopus bimaculoides
TATATATATATATATATATATGTATATATATATATATATATATAAGCGCGTATGTGTGTGTATGTGTGCAGAAATAGATATGGAGAGAGAGAGAAGGAGAGAGAGAGAGGAGAGAGTACGTTGTTGCTCTGATCGGTCTTTGAATATGCATACTGCCTAACACCTTTAATAAAAATATATGTAGTTTTTCGGTTGCCAGAGCAACTAGCCTCTTCAGTGGCAAGAGAACAAAAAGCAGGAAGATGTGGGAAGAGGAAGAAAACCATAGTAGTAGTAGTAGTAGTAGTAGTAGTAGTAGTAGTAGTAGTTGCACAAATAAGATTAACAACTACAAAATAATAACAGCTAGAGAAGATCAATACGAATAGCAATAACAGAGAGAAATTCTAAACAAAAATCAACAAAATCAGTAGGATCAAAGACATATACTTTATTAGCCACAGGTAAAACAACTGCAATTGTAACACTGTACAGATGATGATGGCGGTGTTCGTGGTGGGGACGAGCAGGTCCTTGTCGTTTAACCCCAGGTGAAACTCTGATTCAGCACATCTATGATAAAAGACATTCTCACAATGATCGAGTAATTTTTTTTTTCTTTTTTGTGCAGTTCTATCATGTCTTCGGCATTATGTTGTAATATTCCCTTGTGTTTGAGTGTTCGTTTACTACCTTTCCCCAATCCAAGGTTCGACATAGCCCTCCATATCCTACACCATTTTCCGTCCTCTCTCCTCACTTTATAGTGTCATTTCAATTGCTTCATTATATACTCGCCTATGACTAGAGGCAACAACACCCCTCCCTCTCTCTCTTTCTTTCTCTCTCTCTCTCTCTCTCTCTCTCTCTCTCTCTCTCT
>NC_068988.1:89501773-89503986 GCF_001194135.2 Octopus bimaculoides
TATATATATATATATATATATATATATATCTGTCTCTCTTACTCTCTATCATTCTCTTGCCTCTGTTACACAAGCGTAGCTAGAGTGTGTGCCGCCCGGGGCGGACAGTATCCCTCCGAGCTACGCTAGCGCTCTGTTATTCACTGTCTTCCTCATAAATCAGAAGAACGATGAGGACCTACGATCCTATATGCAATTCACACACCTCTGCAATGCTATTAATATTCCAATACCACTCTATGGAAGCACTGGTCCTTATGGCGGCAATAAGTAGTTTATTCAGATTACAGAATTTAGCATGCATAATGTGGGGTTTCTTTCCCATTACAAGACAAAAAACTGTGATGAAGAATTTGTATCTTACTTCTTGAAGATCGAGTGATTGCACGACTCGATACGTTGATAGTGTCTTTGTTGATGTTCTTGCTATTGGTGGTGAGAATAACAGTGGTAATAGAAATGATGCTGATAATGATCATATGGAAAGTGATGGAGATTGTATTGATGAATAACAGGATCATTATTTTAACGGCGCCGATAATGATGGTGATGATAACGGTGACGATGACAGCGTCTAAATAGAAGAACTGGAATAGAAAGTCTAAGAAATTGACAACAGCAACTAAAACGAAGAGGAATAGGAAAAACAAATGTAGCAACAGGAGGGCGCCAATAACAGACGTACCAACAACGGCTTAACGTTAATAACAAATATATTGAGTGAGAATTATTATTCGTTTCTCCCGAAAGATATGTTTTAATTAGCTTCTGTCTAATTATTTTAATTATTTCAATATTATGTGATGCTTCGATATATGCTAGTTGCTATTCTTTAGTTACGGTTTCATTTCGGATAACTTCCTCCCTATCTTTCAAATTTGTCTATCAACACATGGCATCACATATATTAATTAGTATGCTGTGTTTCACTAGTATTACAGTTAACGTGGACTAATGAAGTAATTGTCTCCTTACTTCCAGGAAACCCTGCTATCTGTATGACTCACATCCCTCTATTTCTTATTGCTGTCTGTATTTAGCGTATACACGTATACAGTGACACGTTCAGCCAAGTATCCATTGCTGTTGTCAAGTAAAAATGAACTGATTTTATTTTCCCCCGAAATAGCAGACAATCGGATACATATCACTCACTTATTGAGATGCTCAGATAAGCTGTATATTATTTTGGGGAAAAAATTTCCAATTTGTTTCTTATATTTCAGTAAATAATATGTACCGAGACATTCACAGAACGTAATTTGAAATAAATCCAGGAGATCCTAACCACTAGGCATCATGGCAAGACGAGATGACTAACAGTATTTTGCGATGGTATTTAAGATGTTCTTTACAGTAATATTTTCAAAGGAATTACTGAGAACAAAATTCTACTAAATCATTCTAATTTAGAAAATGCATTAACTTTCTCTGTATCATTTCTTACATATGTGATAGCATCTATTGAATCATCTTTTTACAAACTGTCTTTACAATTCTGTGGAGGCAGGTGGCTTATGGTAAGGTGTTGGACTCACATTCGTAAGATCGTTGTTTCGAATCCTGAACCGGACAATGTATTGCATTATTGTACAACTCACTCCATTTCGCCTAGCTGGCAAAAGTGAGAAATCCTGCGACGGACCGGCGTCCCGTTCAGGTGGGTAAAATATTCACCATGGAAACGGAGAAAGAGGCCCTATGATTTTATATGATTCGAGAAGCAACTTTACTTAATTTAATAGTGGTGATAGCGGTGATGGTGACGGTGGTGGGTGGAGGTGCAATGGCCCAGTGGTTAGGACAGTGGTCTCGCGGCCATAGGATCGCGGTTTCGATTCTCAGACCGGGCGTTGTGAGTGTTTATTGAGCAAAAACACCTAAAATCTCCACGAGGCTCCGGCAGGGAATGGTGGTGAACCCTGCTGTACTCTTTCACCACGACTTTCTCTCACTCTTATTTCCTGTTTCTGTTGTGCCTGTAATTCAAAGAGTCAGACTTGTCACACTGTGTCACGCTGAATATCCCCGAGAACTACGTTAAGGGTACATGTGTCTGTGGAGTGCTCAGCCACTTGCACGTTAATTTCACGAGCAGGCTGTTCCGTTGATCGGATCAACTGGAACCCTCGACGTTGTAAGCGACGGAGTGCCAACAACCAACAACCTATTCGGTGACGGTGGTAGTCGTGGTGGTGGTGGGGGGGGGGCGG
>NC_068988.1:89504025-89507398 GCF_001194135.2 Octopus bimaculoides
GTTGGTGGTGGTAATAGTGGTGAAAGAAATAGGGATATATAAGGAAGTTTGTACTTGTAGCGAAGCTGGTAGCCGTAATAGCGATGGAGATGTTAAAATTCGCGGAGGTGGTGGATGCGACGATGCTGTTGTTGATGATTACAGAGATGCTGATGATGATGATGGTGACAGTGGTGTCGTCGATGGTGATGAAGGAAGCTGCTGTAATAGTGTCGTGTTAGCCGTGATGGGGAAGGTAAAGGTGACGGTGATATCCGAGGAGGGTTGTTGGAATAGATTTGATGGAGACGATGGAGTCGGTAATTTCTTTTGATCTCTGTAGATTAAGTAGATCACGTGATAACTTACAATTGATAGTTCGACAAACTTCAAAGGAAACCAATTCTAAAGATAAGTCTTTGTCTCTAGCTTACATTTTATACGGGTGATTTGCATGTCTCACAGTAGTAGCAGTGAAAGTAGTTCTACACAAAGGTGGTGGTGGTGGTGGTGGTGGTGGTGGTGGTGGTTTTGGTGGTGTTGGTGGTTGCTAGTAGATATGGTGGCTGGCATAAGCTGTGGTTGTTGGTGATATTGGTGGAGATAGTATTCGAGATGGCGATGGCGGTGGTTGATTTAGTGGTGGTAGCCGTGGTGACCGTTGTGGTTAATGGTTAGTGGTTATTTGTAGTGGTTAGTAGTAGTAGAGACGGTTATTGTTTGTAGTGGTGGTGGGCAGTGGCCTAAGTAGTAATGGCTACCGGTGGTGGTGGTGATGGTGTTCTTCGAAGAGGTTATTGGTACTAAGTGCGGTTGTTGATGATAGTGGTGTTAGTAGTAGTGGTGATAGCTGAGGCGGTGGTGTATTTTTGTAGCGGTTGGAGTGGTGATAGTATTGGTAATAGTTGTGGTGATTGTGGTTGGTCGTAGCGGAGATGGTTATTATTGTTAATGCTGGCTGATAGTCGTGGAAGGGGTAACAGCTATTGGGTGGCTGTCGTGGTGATGGTGGCGGTCGTTGTAGCAGTGGTGGCGGTGGGGTGGCGACGGTGGAGGCGGCACGGTGCCGGCACGGTGCCGGCCGCGATGGTGGGGAAGTGAAGAGAGGAGTATTTTTAGTGGTGGCGATGGTTTTCGCTACTAACAGAGGTCGAGGGTGCACTGGTGGTAGCGGTAATAAAAAAAGACAAAACAAATATGTTGCTTTGCTGTTGTAATTAGTGGAGTTGATGACTGACTTGGTCGTCATCGTAGCCAGTCCACTGTTGGAGGTGCCGCTGGCGTTGGGGATGCGTATTGCGGTCACGATTGTACGTAGTGTGATGTTCTTAGTATGCTGACATGCGAGATATTTGGCCGAAGCGGCGGCGGTGGTGACAATTGTGCTGATGTTGCTAATGATGATGATGTTAGTGATGGATACTGCAGTATTCGTGTCAAGTAGCGGTGCTGTTGCTCATTGAAATGGTAGCGGTGGAAGCGAGGTGGGGTGGCGACGGTAGTGGTTGTTGTACTACTACAACTAAAGGTTGGAACTGATGTATAATGATGTAGCTTATAGGTATTGTCTTAAGATTAAGCTGGTGAATGCTATTGATTGATAATAATGCTGAATCATGAAGTGCCTTCATCAGCCTGATCGATCAGAGATATGGCACGTAGGTTATTAGTCGAGTGGCTAGGTGCAAATTACACACTGGTTCATATTCACTGTGACAGCGGGTCTTCACCTAACTGAAGACAACACTATTCATTCTGATATCCTGTTATTAATCGTATGGTGTTCGTTGCGAAAGATAGATGATGTCACTAGCGTAGTTAGAGTGTGTGCCACCTATGGTGGGCCTTCAGTTTGTCGCCCACATGCCCCCACAAAAAATAGATATTACCTACAACAGACCGAAAAGTATTACTACCCCCGTGCCACCACATTAAAATACATGTTGCCTACAGCAGACTGAAATGTAGTGCTGCCCCTATATAAGTGACACCCGGTGCGTTCCGCCCCTGAGCCCCTCTCTAGCTATGCTAGGGGGTGATGCACTGTCTGTTACTAAGTCTATTTCTGTACGACAGACTGACACAGAAGACGGGATAAATGAAATCTGGAAGAGAGCACTAATTGTCTTAGATACTACAAAATTTCGATGAATATTTGTGGATTTATCTGCATTGAATTGGACTTCAGTTCTTATTTCTCGAAGAAGAAACAGCTGCAAAATGGAACTATAGCCGCTAAACATTTCCATGAAGAATATGTAGTGGTTAGAAAAGTGGCTAGCTTGGCAGAAACGTTAGCATGACGGGCTTAGCGGTATTTCGTCTGTCTTTACGTTCTGATTTCAAATTCCTCCAAGGTTGACTTTGCTTTCCATCCTTTCGGGGTCGATAAATTAAGTGCCAGTTGCGTACTAGTGTCGATCTAATTGACTGGCTCCCTCCCTCAAAATTTCGGGCCTTGTGCTTCAAGTAGAAAAGAATATACAGTGGTTAGAGTGTTGCACGTGGTTTCGGGTTTAATTGCTCTGCGTACAACCTTGCACAACAATCTTCTGTTTCAGCACCGAACCGACCAATGCATCATGAATGAATGCGGTGGACAGAAACTGTGTGGAAGTCCGTCGCAGATATATGTGTAAGTGAATGTGTGTATGTGAGTGTGTGTATGTGAGTGTGTATGTGAGTGTGTGTTTGTGTTTATCCTTTCTCACATAGCAACCACTATTCATTTGTCATTTACGTCCCTGTAAGTTAGCGGTTCGGCACATAAGATCGACAGAATACATATCAGACTTTACGATTAAATAATGTCGTCTATTTTCCCCTCTTGAAACCTTTGGGGTTGTGCGCCTATATGATCGCTGTCCAATGATTAACACAAGTACAATATATGTAACTGCGTCTCCTATCGATTTCAGAGAGTGAGCATCCAGTTGTTCGATTAACTGTACGACCTAATCACACAATATAGCTTAATATTCTACAGATATGTACACATTCTAGTAAAATCCCTTGCAGAATCGATGTAAAACATTGTGGCACCGGTGGACACTAAAATTATTGATACAGCTGAACTGAGAGGTTTATACATATATGTTCTCAAATAAAGGCCACTCACACAGTTTGCGTAGCCCGAAACAATGGAAAAGGCATCAACCGTGTTAAGTCACCCATTGGTACCACGTGATGGGTTTGATGGTTGGAAAGATTCTTAAGCACATTGCTTCGTCATACTGCATCCAAATATACAGACAAACTACACATACTTACTATACACACAGGCACATAAACACTCATACACATACATGCACTCACGCACACACGTTTGCTCTCTCTCTCTCTCTCTCTCTCTCTCTCTCTCTCTCTATATATATATATATATATATATATATAT
>NC_068988.1:89507652-89509679 GCF_001194135.2 Octopus bimaculoides
ATATATATATATATATATATATATACATATTTACTTCAACTTGTTTCAGTCTTTTGGGTCACTGACTTGAAGAACTTTTAGTCGAATGAAGCAATCCCAGCCCTTATGTTATCGGTGTTTTTCGCTAGGCCAGTTGTCAGGAGCTGATGGGGTACAAGCCCACAGACACAAAGACACGCACGTATATAAACTTACACGCGCGCGCACACATATAGATTTAGTCGGCCCGAGGCTGTAGTAGAAAACACTCCGCAAGGTGTCACGCAGTGAGACTGAACCCGGAAACATGTTGGTTGGGAAGCGAGCTTTGTATTGTACAGCAACGGTTGTGCCTTATTTATATATATATATATATACATATATAAATATTTACATACAGATATATACATAAATATGCTGTAAATATATTTATGTATATACTCCGATAAAGGAAGAAACGAGAAAGGAGGAAAAGTAGAAACACAAATACATACATACATACATACATACATAAAAACATACATATGTATATATACATACACACACTCACACACACACATAGCATGTTTCACCTCTGTTAGCTATTAACCCATTGTCATGTATTCCAGTCCATTGTAATGGAACAAAAGAGACGTTACAGGAACAATGTGCTAGTTTCCAGTTCTTCGTACAACGCATTCTCCACCATGTAATATCATAGTCTGCATCACTGCCATCAACATCTTTAACAACGACTAGAGCTAGAGGAACAAAAACAAAGGCAATAATAGTATTCATGATAAGTATAACAATAAACTGTTGTTTGAAAACGAGCTAAACCTAATTGAATTATGTCGGTATTAAAAACCTGCCTATTTATTTGATAACCGTATAAGTTGACGATAAAAGGAAGTTGTTGGCGATAAGAAAATTCAGCAAAATTGTAATGAACGTGCTAAGATGCCGTTCGATTTGTTAACAATGATGGAGACTTCATAAAGTTAATAATAGACTATAGCTTTTATAGACCACTACACTATTGTTGAAACATAAACTAATTCGGTTAATCATATGGTTTAATCAATGTACCGTCTTACGTCATGTAGCAAATACTTTCTCTTGTTATTGGAAGTAAGATCAGTAACTACAATTTTTGCGTTCATGTTTTAGTACAGTGTGTGTATGAAAGTCGAATAAATGTGCATTCACACTTAGAAGTACACCATTTCGTCGATACGCTCAAATATTTATATATATACATATCATTTTATGTATCTGTGTGTGTGTGTGTGTGTGTGTATACATATATATATAGAGATAGATAGATAGAGAGAGAGAGAGAGAGAGAGACAGTCAGAGAGTGAGAAAGAAAGAGATTGGGAGACATAGAGAGAGAGAGAATGTGAGCGATCTATATATACAATTATATGCCTTTAAGTGTATATACATATGTTTATATATATGTACAAGCATATATATATATATGCATACATACAGAGAGACAGACAAGAAAGTAATATTTCGTGCGCAGTATAGCCATAGAAACAGCAGAAATATTGTATATGTTACCCTTAATTTGACGGAGGTTGTTGTCAGCAGATTTTATTTTAATGGTAGAGTACTCAGCCGACACCAGAGTAGTGCGGGCTCTTGTCCCATGACAAACTGCTGATAACTTTTACCGTCTTAGAAGGGTAAAATACACGATCTTTCTGATGTTTTTAGGGAGATACTATATCCGAAATACTACTTTATTGTCTGTATAATAAGAAACGCACTTGTCTTTTCCAAAACCACAAAAAAGGTTTGCTTACATCTGTTGTTGCATTTCAAGAAAAAAAAAACTATGATACTTGGCATTTAATTTGACGGAGTTTGCCGTCATTGAGCTGTTTAGCTTAATAGTAAAGTACTCAACCGGCATCTGCGGGGTGCAAGTACCTGTCCCGTGGCTGTCTGGTCACAACTTTTCCTTCCTATAAGGATAAAATCCACAAACTTCCTGGTGTTTTACGAAACACATTCGGCGCTTCCAAAGCCAAAAAGGTTTGTTTATATATGTGTGTATG
>NC_068988.1:89509734-89510782 GCF_001194135.2 Octopus bimaculoides
ATAGGTATATGTGAGCGTGTGTATGTAAACCGTTTAATTGATCGGCAGCATAAGAGTTACAGTTGTGACTCTACTTTGACAATTAGTTGCATTATTTTGAAACAATATTACGATTGCTATTTTTGTGTAAGATGCTATATATTTCCAAAGATTTGTGATGAATATAATATATTTTGCTTGATGAAAGCTGTTGAGATTTGATGGGAGTATTTAATGAAAAGCAATGATGAGAAACTTATTAAGGACACTTATAGATTTTAATGAATGCTATGATATTTACCAAATTATAATCAGATATTGATTGTTTGGGAATCTGAATTATTTATAATTCAGATTAATTAAATATTCAAAAATAATAATAATCTATGATTTGTAA
Source organism: Octopus bimaculoides (assembly GCF_001194135.2). Lineage (NCBI taxonomy): Eukaryota > Metazoa > Mollusca > Cephalopoda > Octopoda > Octopodidae > Octopus > Octopus bimaculoides. The sequence goes on from NC_068988.1 coordinate 89,510,111, forward strand.
TAGTAACAGTTTATTAATATGTGCAATAAATGATGATATGGTGTGTCGTAGTTGACCTGAATAAAGATTGCACTTACATTGATGCATATTTGTAAAATGGGATTTCCCGTCATTATAACGAAATGCTTATGAATGCCTATGGAGGGAATGAAACAAGCCTGATATAATTGTAAAGGTGGCTTAATTATAAGTTTCTACTTTCAACGTATAACATAACATGTAAGATAGTATTCCTCAGCCAGGTATTATAATTGGCAGTTCGTGGAAATGAGGCATGTCGAAAAGTGTTTGGGATTTAATAATGTTGTCCAAGTTTACACATTAACTGAAATTGAATCAAGTGGGATGTGCCCTATAGATCAATATTAAATTTAGAAAATGAAAAGCAATGAGGAAGAAAGGATAAAAGGGATTAGTGTCAATATGTGTATAGAATACAGTTGTTGTCAATTTAATGTGCAAGTAATAATGCATTATATTGATAAGTTATCAAGGAAAGCATTATTACAGTGTATTATATTTAATATATTGTCAATAAGGTGCATGAGTGGCTGTGTGGTAAGTAGCTTGCTTACCAACCACATAGTTGCATGGCACCTTGGGCAATATGGATTTGGTAGACGGAAACTGAAAGAAGCCCGTCGTATACATATATATATATATATATATATA
>NC_068988.1:89511051-89512266 GCF_001194135.2 Octopus bimaculoides
TGTGTGTGTGTGTGTGTGTGTGTGTGTGTGTATCTCTGTTTGTCCCCTTTCATCGCTTGACAAAAAATGCTGGTTTCTTTATGTCTCCGTAACTTAGCGGTTTGGCAAAAGAGATCAATAAAATAAGTACTAAGCTTACAAATAATAAGTTCTGAGGTCGACTTCTTCGACTAAAGGCGGTGCTCTAGCATGGCCGCAATCACATGACTGAAACAAATAAACGAATAAAAGAATAAAAGAATAAAAGAATCAGCCATTAAATACATGGAATGGAGAGTTGGCCAACAGCAGTTTCTCTTTACATGCTCATAAAATGAAAATGAATGAGTAGAAGAATGAGAATAAGAAGGAATGTCTTTCAAATGGAAGTTAAAAAGTAGTATTTTGTATTTTTGTAAAAGCGGATAAGTTTTCAAGAGGTTCGCGTTTCAACGGTAGTCACGCGATCCGAGAATCACGGTTTCACAATTTCTTATGGAACAACTTACACAGAAGATTTGTTTATCGTGATCATATATGTGTGCGCATCATAAGCACTCTCCTTCAATCAAATTGAAATTGCGTGTACATGTGTATGCTGCACCACGCGTTACGTATCGAAGTGGTCGCAGAGCAACATCAGATCAAGTGTTTTCCTCCCAAATACATCAAACTGCCCGGTCCAGGAGTAGAATCCATGATGTCAGGATCGTAAATGAAACATCCTAACCACTAGGCCTCTCGCCCTCCTCTGTAACAGTCACGTGTGTTCTTAGAGAAATTCGTAACCGGAATAAGTGTAACGGAGTGTATGATGAGGTTGTATCGTTTGATCACAGGCGTAGGCCCGAGATTAGGTGCTGCAGGGGGGTGTACTCGCACCCTCTAACATTTTGTGGGGAAGCAACATTCAATAATGCACCCCGTACTTACCTCTTCCAGGCTTAGACAATATGAAGAAAGAACTAAAATAAATGAAAACAGCCCAAAATCACTAGAAATATATATTACTGAAGATTTCCTAAAGTTAAAAAGTTTAATTATACACACACACACACACACACACACACGCATACACACACACACACACACACACACACATATATATATATATATATATATATATATATATATACAACATACATAAACGAAATGTGTGTGTGTGTGTGTGTGTGTGTAAGATCCAAGGATCAAGTTGTAGGAAGAAAGTTAACTTCAAGCAATCCGTAGTAAATA
>NC_068988.1:89512441-89513078 GCF_001194135.2 Octopus bimaculoides
GTGTGTGTGCGTGTATGTGTCTTTGTATGTATATATATATATGTATATGTATATGTATATGTATGTATAAAACAAATAATAAATGAGTATATGCATATATACGTACAGGTACGTGCATACCTACGTCTACCTGTATATATATAGGTGCATATCTGGGTACAGGACATTGCAAACAAAACGTAGACAAGAAAATAATAATAACCAGAGTACAGAAAACACACAAGCCACATAGAGAACATTTTCCTTCATCAGCTACCCCCATTTTAACACCGGCGTTTCGATATATATATATATATATATCACACTAGGCAACCAGTGTATGTGAATAAGAATACACGATTTAAGAAATGGCGTAGATAAGATCCGGGCTACATATGCTTCCGGATCTTATCATACTCCATTCGTTAACATTTGCATATTATTTTATTCTTTTATTCTTTTGTTATTTTACTTGTTTCAGTCATTTCACTTCGGCCATTCTGGAGCACCGCCTTTAGTCGAGCAAATTGGCCCCAGGACTTATTCTTTGTAAGCCTACTACTTTTTCTATTGGTTCGCTTTTGCCGAACCGCTAAGTTACGGGGGACGTAAACTCACCAGCATCGGTTGTCAAGCGATGTTGGCGGTGTCAAACACA
>NC_068988.1:89513088-89524850 GCF_001194135.2 Octopus bimaculoides
TATATATATATATATATATATATATATATATATATATATATATATATATATATATATATATATATGTATATATATATATATATATATGTGACGTCTGCTAAATCCTCATACAAGGCACTGCTCAACCCGTGGCTATAGTAGAAGATACCTGCTCGAGGTGCCACGCAGTAGGACTGAACTCGGAACCATGTGGTTGGTAGGCAAGCTACTTACCACACAGCTACCTCTCCGCCTATATACATAACAACAATTTAACTACAAGAAAGGAACAACAACCACACCCACTCCTTAATACTAGAAGAGTTAATGAACTATTGAATTCCACAGTCAAGAGCTGTTTGCAATTCACCTATCCACTTCCTCATTTCCTTGAAATACCTTAAGTGTCGCATTCTCATCGTCATCATGTTCTACTGCTACTACTCTTACCACAACTGAACAATAGCAACAACATGATCGCCCACTCCTCAATACGAGAACAATTGATGATCTGCAGTCTTTTCTACAGTCAGGCAAGCCAAATTACTCCCAGAACAACACAAGAGATCCGTCATCACCATTGCCATCTTATTCTACTGCTACTTCCATTACCACAACTACTACACCAAATTGTGAAGAGCCACTCCCCCACTTCAGCCATTGTTCACTTCAGTCTGAACGTATACCTGACAGCTCCATGATAAATCTGCCTACTGTGAAGAAAATAAAATTATGAACAGACGAAACTCAAAAATATACTACTATTCTCAATGCGAGAGACTATGCATACACAGTGACAGTTGCTTCACCCATTAACCTGGGTCAAGATGAACAATTCGTACAAGCAATACCAAACCACACATTTTACATCACCACCACTAATGAATGCTAAATCATACTTAATAACTTCTACACATGTAGTCCGGAATCCTAAAACTTGTTGGTACTCCTAACATGAAAGATTATGCCTGATGTGGGACTATTCTTTAATTCATTTTCCAGGGACTCGATGCACAAGTAAGCCAATGATATTAAACCACCACCAAATCTACAGTAGAAACATTCTTTACAGTAGCACAATTGGTCCAGACTTCCATCGAAACCCATAAGTCACCCAGATATCTACTGGGTACAATAGTAAAATCACAGCCACAAAATATATAACTAAAACTATATTCCACAGTGCAACCATACCAACTCCAGAAAACAAACCCTCCCAAAAGAAGAACATTCTTGGTGTGTTTACATCTCCGTAATCTAGCGGTTCGGCAGAATGGACTGATAGAATAAGTACCAGGCTTAAAAAGAATAAGTTCAGGGGGTGGATTTATTCATCTAAAAGGCGGTGCTCCAGCATGACCCCAGTCAAATAACTGAAACGAGTAAAAGAAGAAAAGAATATAAATACTCATGCACACATATTTATTTTTGCCCCTATTCATATGACACTTGTATATCTACACGTATATGTATATACAAGAATGAGTGCATGTGTGTGTAAGTAAATGTGCCTATATATGTATGTGTACATATGTATGTATGTATGTATGTATGTATGCATGTATGTATGTGTATGTGCATACAAATCGATAGATATATATTATATATATTAATGTGCGTATATATGCATATATTTACGCACTTACGTACGTATAATTTTGTTTCTATTTGTTTAATATTTAACATATGTCTCTGCGCGTGTGAATGTGATCCAGGAACACCCATGAATGAGTCTGAATTTATGGAAGCGCGCGTTCATGTATTTATCTGTATTCTGTACTTATATTCCTAGGCGATCTCAGTTATAGTCACGTAAGTATGCGTAATAAAAGAAAAGTCAGTGTGTGTGCTTGTGTGAGCGTGTGTAATTTTATTTATTTATTTTCTCATTCGTTATTCATTAATTTATGTATTTAATGAACAGTGTAACAGGCAAACCACTGGAAAAATATGCATTCCCAACTGTCTTTCTAAGTTGTTTTTATAATTTGTTCTTGAACAATCCCAATTTGTTCCTGAACAATACTTCTATCACTGCTATATCCATTTTTGACTCATTGATTCGAAACAAGTTTGGTGTCAACGCACGAAGCTCTTGGCCCTTGAGTCACTCTTTCACTTCTGCAGAATTTTAATAGCACAGCCTGTATATACTCATGTTTCGAGTTTTATTTTCCTGATTGCATCACCAAGCCTAGATATGCAAAAATACAGAGTACATGCAAAGTATGTATATGTACATATATATGTACATCCCGGTATGAATGTATTACTTTTTAAATTTCTCGCAAATCTTTGTTCTTTTCCATCGTTTCTTCTTATTTCTCTATCCATCTTTCATTCGCTTTTACTCCCTCCCGACATATCGCGTTTGTCTCCCTTTACCTCTATCTCTGTCTTATTTTCTTCCCTGTCATATTTTCGTGTCACGTCTTTCAGGCAATATAAGAGATACTCCATTCATTGCAAATATTTTCCCTTCAGCTTAAGAATCCTTCACATATAGATGTAGACACGCATTCACGCACGCATGCACACGCATAATACGCGCATGTACATACACACACATACACACATACACCCGTAGACATACACTTACACATTCACTAACATACAGAATCACGTGCATCATGTTAGAGATACATTTGTAGACATCGTTACACAAACACAGGAAGAGAGAATAAAAGAAAGCAAAAAAGCTCACAGAAATACAGACCTCCTTGCAACACACATATAAAGAAGCTCATAGTTAATACAACATGAACACGCAATCAAGGACTCTTAAGCTTGTTACGAACGCAGAAATATACACAATCACGAATCCATACGGAGGTTAAGCGCTCACACAAGCAAACATATGAAATACTAAAATACAAATGGTGGTAGTGTTACCAATACAAATAAACTCTGCCACAACAAACTAATCATATGCAACAATAATAACAACAGAAATACCAGGAAAACAAAAAAATGTGTCAAAAATATTGAAGAATCAAATAAATCAGAATAAAAGTATAACAGGCGAAATATACCCTTCATCAAAAGATGATAAACACTCGGTTCTCATGTTGATAACTTCGGGGGATGTTATCTAAATCTGTAATGTATTCCATTTGTGCATAGCAATTTGTCTTTTATATCAACGTTGCATTTCATTGGTTGGAAAAACTGGAATATTCCAAGGTTTTCTAATTCTCAGAGCATAAAATAACATTGGAAATAAATCAGTGGAGGAAGAAACCTTTCTGAAAGAAACAGGTTATTTCTATTGTTTGGGTCAATATTTGTGTGCTAGAATATCTCCAGAGTTAAACTCTAAAGTTCGAGTAACATATATGCATATGTAGTGAGGGTGTAGTTGATATTGTTTACATCGCTTGCGGCGATAAATTTATAGGGGCTAACGACATATCTCTCTATCTATTACTCAGTCTATTTCTGTCTCAATGTCTCCTCCCACTCTCTCTCTCTCTCTCTCTCTCTCTCTCTCTCTCTCTCTCTCTCTCTCCCTCTCTTTCTCTCTTTCTCTCTCTCATTCTTCCCTTATAGAGAATATTACAGATAGGTAGTTATATAGGTAGATAGATATCTGTTCGTGTGAGTATGGAAATATACAATACATTTGATTAGGAACATTACACGGTATCTATAAAATACATTTTACATAGATTCCAAGAAAAATATTATTGAGTGCTTCTATAGAATATTTGATTATTTGATATTCGATGATACTATTAAGTTGAGTTGTTTTCTTTATTTAGCTGTAGCAAGCCTCGCACTTTTGCGTGATTAGGGAAGTTGATGGTTACCTATCTGTGTATATATATATATAATCCTTTGTCTCTGTCTGAACCCAATGCATTCTCACACGGCTCAACCAAATCAAATCAAATTTTACATGGTAATACTATGAGACCCTGTGAGTGCCAGGAATGTAATTTGGGGGGAGGCGATTAAAACAATGTAACATTGGCATGGTTGCGTATTACGTGTCAAAACTCGAAGAATGAAAGTAAAAGAACATATATATTGTAATGTGATATATTGTTTCACTTTTATACTTTTACTTCTAATTCTAACGACGACGATGACGTGTGTGAGTGTATGAGTGTATAGATGTCTCACAGTGTGTATGTATTTCCGTGTTGGGTACGTTCTTAAACATACTATATACATGTGAGGACAGGTCAGTGTCAATACGAAATTTTAATTTTATTTCGATTAAAACAATATAACATTTCATAGAAATAATCTTCCAATTTAAGGAGATGCACTTGCATAGTAAATGGCTTGATCTGAGGTCGTGTGATTGGAACATATGTATGTATGTATGCATGTATATATAATGTCTTAAGTTTAAGATGGTTCCCATACATTTCCCTGAGGATAAGTTTAGATTTTTAACATCGACGATTCCTATGGATCGCATAATTTGTAATTCTTCGAAACATATGTCGGAATAAAGTATGCAGTTATAACATGCGTTCACTCCTTTCCTTAAATTTATATATATATATATATATATATATATATATATATATATATATATATATATATACAACCTTTGACGAAGTAACAGTTGTAAATACAGAATGAACAAACACACATATCAGTACATAAAGATACAGTTATATGTACATACGCATATACACAAAAGCAGATACGTGTACACACTTACATACGTAAAAAACTCATACAAACATACAACTGCTCTGGCAAAGATTATACAGTTGGATGTCCTTCCTAGCGCCAACCTCTCCAAATGTGTAGTAGGTGCTCTTTATGTGTCATCGGCACGGGAGCCAGTGAGGTAGCAGTGGTATATATATATATATATATATATATATATATATATATATGATAGTTAGCAAGGTGAGACACACATAAGAAAGAAGGAAACAAAGGACCACTGATGAGGTCACAGAAGTGTGACGAAAGAACTCTGGCCGAAATAAGATTAAGATTAAGATTAATGTAATATAAAGCTGAAAAAAAAAAAAATTAACACCAAATATACAGTGCGTGTGTTTTTATTGGCTAAACTGGCAATATGACCATCCCCAAGTACAACAATATATATATATATATATTGCAGTAATGTTGAATCAGGTGATACAGGAAAGTGCAGCACTGATGACATAACATTTGTGGAGTAAATGAAGGTGTAATTTGACTAAGCTACACGTAATACGTCTGTCTGGGGGATTCCATGGCCTAACATATCATGACAAATTAAGAGTGTCGGGGCTATTCTTGTCTGTCTCATGTCCCAGGTTGATTATACGCGTTCGCCACCACAACCTCGTTTAAGTTTAGCCGCCCTTCCCGTTTGTTTTCACTGTCCTGTTTGTGTTACCCATTTTGACCGGCCGCAGAATTCCAAATTCTATTTAGTTTGCTTTGCGGAGCAACTGCTTTATCTAAAGCGTATATTCTTGAAATACGAGACTAGAAAAACAACCAACAACTGATGAAGGGTCGTTCTTTTATGTTTGTCTTGTTTTCCATTTGTGACTTACGTTGTTCGAAAGAATAGTTCATGTTCCCTGTACTCGTGCTTCGTACGTTTTCGTTGCACACATATGCATATATATGTGTGTGTGTGTGTGTGTATGTGTGTACATACACGCATATATATATGCATATATGTATATATATACATCATTTATATTATTATATGACTGAACGCCACGCGTCCTTTTCCAAATAATTTTCATCATAATAATTCTGATGCGCACTCTATACAATCTTTTTACTCTTTCGTTTTTCACTCTCTTATGCTTTTACATCCTCTTCTCCCACTATGCTATCCTATTACTGTCACTCTCTCACCCTCACTCTTCCTCCCATGCTCATGTGGGAAGCACGTGACCATCGGCCATCTTTCTTTCTTTCTTTCTTTTATTCTTTGTTTGTTTGTTTGTTTCTTTCTTTCTTTCTTTCTGTTGTAGCTGGAACAAGGAAGACGTGTTTCTTGTTTCCCTCCTGTCCTAACTTGATTTACGCGTTCACCACCACAACCTCATTTAGGCTTAGCAGCCCTTCCTGTTTGTTTTCACTGTCCTGTTTGTGTTACCCATTTTGACCCTCCACAAAATCACAAATTTCATTTAATTTGCTTTGCAGCACCCACAACACATTTCAGCACCCACACCACATACTATCATCTGTACACTCACAAACCATCATCCGTACACGCACACATCATCATCCACACATCCACACATCCACACGTCAACGTCACTAGCCCCTATGCACACACACACACACTTACACACTTTCATGATCACATAACCCGTAACATTTGGCCTCGTAATTTCTCAGATCTCAATCCATTGGACTATAACATATTGAGCGTTGTTGACAGAGAGGTCAATGAAAATGCCCGAAGCAACAAAGATTCTTTGAATGCTGCTATAATCGGAGTGATATCCAAAATAAACCACTTGATTCGAGCATGTAGATGATTTAGATCTCATATAGAAGCAGTCGTTGAAGCTGAAGATTGCTTTATTGAATAACATTATAGAAAAGATTTATTTTTTATCTCTATAGCATTTTTTGATGAATAAAGTTATTATATGTTGTTATATATGTGTTTTTTTTATAAACATAAATCTATCCTCAAATATATTACGCACCGAGTATAAATACACGTGTGTGCGTATGTGTGTGTACGCGTGTGTGCATGTGTGTGTGCGTATGTGTGTGTACGTGTGTCTGTGTATGCGTGTGTATGTCTGTCTGTCTGTCTGTGTCTAAGTTTTTCCCCAACACGGCTTCACAATCAGCTTTGCTATGTTTACATCCTTGTACTTTAGCAGTTCGGCAAAAGAGACTGACACCATAAGTACCACGCTTAGAAAAAACAAGCACCCGTGCCCCAGCATTGCAGCAGTCCAATGACCGAAGAAAATACAGATAAGAGATATGTAGAGAATAGTGAAAATATGTAGATTCGAAAAGTCACTTAAAAGAGAATTGATTATAATACTTAGCACAGTTTCACACTCTCTACCTCTTTAAGCAGTTTGGAATTCTATTTTACGTATGCATACACACAGAGATGTGGAATATTCATATAACAATACTGAATTTATGAAGACCCCATGCATGGATAATATTGGTTTGAAATTTTGAAACAAGGCCAGCAAATTTGAGGAAGGATCTTAGTCGATTACATCGACCCCAGTGGTACTTACTTTATGGATTCTTAAATGATGAAAAGCAAAGTCGACCTCGGCGGAAATTGAACTCAAAGTAAAGACGAATGAAATGCTGCTAAGCATTTTGCACGGCGTGCTAACTAATTTTCCAGATCGCTAACTTATTCTGTAGATGTTTTTCTTTCAAATTGTTGCGCAAGACCATCAATTTCAGGTGAAAACTAATTTGGCTATATGAATCAAACCTAGTGTTCAACTGGTATTTATTCTATCGACACCGTAAAGATGAGATGCAAATTTGACCACGGCGGAATTTGAACTCAAAGCGTGAAGATCAACGATATGCCGCTAAGTATTTTGCCTACCGTTCTTACGATTCCGTCAGTCCGCTTCCATATTCTGAAGATATATTTCTTTGAAATCGTTACACAAGATCAGCAATTAAGGTAATGGCTAAGTTGACTATATCGGTCAAAACCACTGTTCAACTACTTCTTACTATATCGACCCCTAAAGGATGCAATGCAAATTTTACTATGGTGGAATTTGAACATAGTACGTAAAGATGGACGATATGCCGCTAAGCATTTTTCCGGCGTGCTAATGATTCTGTCTGTTCGCCTCCGTTTTCTGGAGAGATATTTCTCCCAAATTCTTGCACACGACTAACAATTTAAGGTGAGCGCTATCAATCAATTCTATCATTCAACTGGTTCTTATTTTATCGACCCCACCAAAGGATGAAATGCAAGTTCGACCACAGCTGAATTTGAACTCAGAACATAAATATGGACGATATGCAGCTAAGCATTTTGCCCGGTGTGCTAATGGTTCTGTCAGTTCACCTCCTTATTCTGGATATATATTGAATATCTGTAAATAGGGTAATGCATGGAAGCAGCAGAACATGTCATGCAAATGTCTTTCCAGAAAATATTTCATATGGGAGCCTTATGATTGCCTACAGGTAGAATGTAATTATAATATTGATTTCTAAAATCGGCATAACGCCAACATTTCAGTGGGTGCAGAGCATTTGAGATTGTCAGAACGGGTTTTATTATTGTTTTCTGTCGACAACTTAAGAATAAGAAAGAAAGCTGAATTTCCTTGTGATGTATCCTGATCACCCAATGAACTGGAATAAATACCAAAAGTTGTTTCGTATTCTGTTCGAGCACATCTGCCAAATCATTGCCCTATAATTAACATGTTTTAGTATTTGTACGCATAATAATAACAGTCGTTGAGATTTTATGTGACTCAAGATATATGTACATGTGTGTGTATGTGTGTGTGTGTGTGTGTGTGTGTGTGTGTGTGTGTGTGTGTGTGTGTGTGTGTGTGTGTGTGCGTGTCTATGGGTGTCTATTTGTTCCCCGCACCATCTACTCTGAGAATCGTAGGATCAACGAGGTTAATATTCCGACTGGTGGAAATATGACTGTGAAATCTTCAGTGACAAAATTGTACAAAGGATTGATTGAGGGAATTTATTGTTACTCCGTTTAAAGCGCGAGATACATACCTACATACATACATACATGCACACATGCACGCACGCACGCATACATACATACATACATACATAAATACATACATACATACATACATACATACATACATACATACATATATACAGGTTGCAATGATTAAACTGTCGTCTGAATAACGCAAAAATGAAAATAACACTGGCATCTCATTCTAACGAATATATTTACCAAAATTACATGAAAAATATCTTGAAATACTAAAGAGTAAAAATAAATTTAATAAAATCGCCATTTGTTTCAACCATGGCCTCAGACGACTTCGGAATCTCCTGCAAATCTTGTGACGGCCTCCTTGTTTATGTTGGTGAATGCTGCAATAATGCTCGCCTTCAGTTCAACTTTGGTGTTGCAAGGAGTTTTGCTGGTCCCTTGCTCAATTGTGCCCCACACATACTAATCAAGAGGGTTGTACTCTGAGGACTTATGTGGCTAGATGATGTCGCAAAAATTGATGATGTGGCTAGATGATGTCCCAAAAATTGATGATGTGGCTAGATGATGTCGCAAAAATTGATGATGTGGCTAGATGATGTCGCAAAAATTGTCTGACAGCCATGACTGGGTTCTCCTTATTTTGTGGCATGTTGCAGAGTCCTGTTGCCAGACATAGGGACTTGCAGCAGCCGCACTTTGGACCTAGGACAGTACTACCTCCTCCAGGCACTTGATTGTAGGCTTCTGTGTTAAGTTTCAGGCCATGTGGTAAGATGAATGGAGGCATAACATCGCTATCACCAGTAATCACTCCAAACACCATAATGTTGATTGGATATTTAATTTTTATCACTTTCGGTACATGTCCTGAGATTGCGCTGTCCTCAGATTGACACCCAGATACTCTGAAATATTCGTATTGGAGCTCCCGGCGCGAAGGTCAAGCAGCACGGCATGTCGCTTCCAAATTTCTAGCAGAGCAAATTACGTCATGGTGCTGCTTTTCTCATACACGGTTCCCAACTGTCCCTACTATACCGAAGAGTCGACAAAAAGCAAAAACAAGCAATGTATATGCACGAAATAAAAAATACAAATTGGTGACAATTTACCCGTCATACCCTGTATATATATATATATATATATATATATATATACATATATATATATACACGCACATATATACGTATATACATACACACACAAAACACGCATATGTATAATATATTTACTTGCATATATACATAAATATGTATTCCTAAAGTCTATATGTGTCTGTGTCTGCCTGACATGAGTATGTGTGTGCACTGACAGATAGAGAAAGGGAGAGAGAGACAGAGATGCATACACACACGCATCCACACGCACACAAACATACATGTATAGACTGTCATATGTTAATATGTGCATATTGGTTTTGGCTACGTATCTATATTTTACTGAATGCTGTGTATAACTGGTCGAATTAATTCAAAATGTTCATTTTAAATTAAAGAAATATTCAATATTTAAAATATTATGATAGGCATCTTCTAAAACTTCTAAATGAAAAACGATAAACTTACAAATTGTCCGACTTGTATGTATTTACCCAGAATACATCAGGCCACCTTTTGAACTAATCATTTATAAGAACATTATGCTGTATTTATCGTGGTATCTCTTTAAAATTTGTTTGTTCCATGATATATTTGTTACTGTTCCGTCTGTATGTTACAAAGAAGACATTTATTACGTTTGGCTTGTGTTTTAAACAATTAGTGTCATTTTTGAAGCCATTGTTACTGTCTGCTCTCATATTTTGGATATTAGATTTACAGCATTGTCATCCTTCGTGAGGACACAAAGGTGGCATATATGTATCGTATATCCATCGGTTTACGTGGTGATAGTATATTTCCTTGCGCGGATATATATAGATAGACAGACAGATAGATAGATAGATAGATAGATAGATAGATAGATAGACAGATAGACAGACAGGCAGACAGACAGACAGACAGACAGACAGGCAGACAGACAGACAGACAGACACATACATACATACATATTACGGCAAATATATCTCCGTCTACATCCCTGACTCAATTAGTATTCCTGTATTTATAAAGCTGATTATCAGTTTTGTTTACGAAGCATTATTTTCGTATGTTCCACATAACATCACACCGCTTTCTCCAACAGGTTTCCACATAGCACACACGCACTATTCGCTTTTTTTTTTCTTTTTTCCTATCTTCTTTAGTCTCTTGGGGCAGAACTAATCACTTATTACTCAAAGTAAAGAATGCTCTGAGATTTCGAAATCCAGTTGAAATTTTGTGTGCAATTTCTGTGAAATTTTGTATGAAAATTTTCTCCAGTACTTCTACAACAATGTTTTCTAATTTTGGAACAAGACTAGTAATTTTGAATGAAGGGTATTTGTCAACACAATCACTACGTCTACATTACTAGCATCGTATTCTCTTTCATTCGTAAATGATGAAAGACAGATTTGTCCTTGGCAGGGTTTAAGTTCAGAACATAAAGAATAGATACTGTTAAAGAGTTCTTCCAACTCTGAGAATCCGCTGACAACACTGGTCTTGTGCCTCAATCAGAACATAATGAAATCCTTCTCTGTGTGCCAGTGCTTGTGTGTTCACATTTACATGCATTTATATATGTATGTATGCGTGTGTGTGTGTGTGTGTATGTATGTGTGTATGTTTGTATATAAACTTATATATATATATATATATATATATATACTGATATAGGTTGAAAATTAATAATTAACAACTAATAATTTCACCAAGTGGTTTTGTATGTTAAAAGAACTATTATCGGTAAACTTATACAGACATGTTCTAATTATAAGCATAATTATAATTAGGGTTCAGCAAAATTGGTTCACCACATACCGAAATTTAGAAATAGCAGTTAAATACTATTCCACTACCCTAATATATCTCCTAGACAGCAATACTCCCAACTCAGGCATTTTTTCTCTTTGCCTGCTTGAGTTGGGATTATTGTTGTCTGGGTGATATAATACGGTAGTGGAATAGTATTTAACTGCTAATTCTATAAGCTTATAATTATAAGATGTATATATATATATATATATATATATATATATATATAT
>NC_068988.1:89524907-89525695 GCF_001194135.2 Octopus bimaculoides
TATATATATATATATATATATATATGTACGTATGTATGTGTCAGTATATATATTCTAAAGGCCATTTTCCTAATTAAGTTATTTAGTTACAACTTAAATTATTTAGGAACTGACATGCTAACTTCCTTTGTTCTCTTTGATTTCTTCTAAATTTATAGAATGGTGAAAGAAAACTTGAATTATAATAAGAATGCTCTTCACTGTTTCTCTTTTGATGTATAAGAATGCATATTAAGTTCCAAATTGTAGTTGCTTACCATTCAATTTAAAGCTATGCGAGAGGATTTGGTTGACGGAAACTGAAAGTATCCCGTCGCATATATATATAAACATGTGTGTGCACGTACCTTTGTTATTGTGCCCCCCACCCGAGTTACCTTCACAAAGAGTGCTGGTGTATTCACGTCAATGTTGTCAGCGGTTTCGGCAAGTAGTCGATAAAATGAGAAACAGGCTCTAGAAAATCAAATCCTGCAGAAGATCCGTTCTGCTAAAATTATTCATTGCAATGTACCAGCACGATTGCAGTCTAATGACCAGAATAAGATGAAGATAACAGAAGATATATATATATGTGTGTGTGTGTGTGTGTATGTGTGTGTGTGAGTGTGTATGTGTGAGTGTGTGTGTATGTGTTTGTGTATAACAACGTATGTACGTAGATGGGTGTATAGATGTGTGTATATATATCCAAAAGTTTTAAACCAATATTTACATGCTAGTATCTATAGCTTTATACGTGCTACGAGGTGTTATATGTGTGTGTGTGTTTGTGTGTGTGGGGGGGG
>NC_068988.1:89525716-89527379 GCF_001194135.2 Octopus bimaculoides
TATATATATATATATATATATATATATATATATATATATATATATATATATATCGTGAACGACTGTGAGTGGGAGATTCTATCATAGGTTGAAGACGCGTATCCATCGCCGAAATTAATAAAGAACATAACATTAGAGGTGGATGAAACGTCTATTATAGCTATTTTTGTTGGTTAACCATGCTAAATACGTATAACTGAAAAACGCAATAAAGTGAATTGCAAATATTAGATGCAACTACAATTATGACACTCCAATGACTCATTGCTTTGAGTTTCTGAAAAGATAATTTGAAATCGTCATTGCTTGTAGAGTAGAAAGTGAAAGTGAAAGTGAAACTCAAAATGTCATCGATAATTCATTAGAAGGAAGAAGAGAAAATTAGAATAAACGATTCCAAATGGTTTCTGAAAACCTGTTGATTGTAGTAGAAATTATAGTTAATACACAGAAATAATAAAACGCATTCTGGCAAATATTCGTTCTTAGATATTTGATGGATATTATGCCGCACCTTTTTTTACAAATGCACATGCTCAGACTACACACTTATAAGAGGATATGTGTGCCTGTAAAATTTTACATGGTCAAGTTTTATAGTAACTCTGTAGTCTTGTTTTACTTATGGAAGTCATTGATAAGCATTTCATAATAAATGAACGGTATTGAATGATCCTTTAGTGCACTCATTCACACGCGTACATTGTGCACACACTCTCACACACACGCAGACACGTGGAAATACATGCACAAACACGCATGAACACGCGCATAAACGAGTATACATGAAGTAGATGGCCACTACAGATCACTTAACTGGCAAATGTGACGGAATGCTTCATACAAATAGTATAGTTGATTATAAGATACATACTTGTGCGTACTTGTCAACTCCTATCAGGAAAGCCATGGAAAAAAATTTGAAAGGAAAACCGAGCATATTCTCAGAAAAGTGTCTTGCATGCTGTCACTCAGCAGAGCTTTCACCCGTCAAGAGGCTGCTTGTCACGATGTTCGCATTGTGACAATCGTGTGTTAAAACAATTGCTGAACCATGCAAACGTAGAAGAGTTGACATAAAGATATATGTTGACCTAGAGTTATATTTGACGTAAAGTTATATGTTGACCAAGTGTTATATGTTAATGAACCATTGAAATGTAGAGAAGTTATATGATAACGGAGAATTTATATGCTGACGAAGAAACGTAGGAGAGTTATATTTTGGTGAATCGTCTTCATAATCTGATGAACAAATGATGTCACGTATTCTTTCGTGTCGGTTTAATTTAGGAACTAGGAGGGTGAAATCATCACTTACATTGGTTTCAAATTATGACAAAAGTCCAGCTCTTTTGGGAGAGGGTCTAAATATTTACATTGATCCCTGGTGCTTAACGAGTACATATTTTATAATCTCCAAAAGCTGTAAAGCAGAATCGACCGCGGCGGAATTTGAACTCAGAGTGTGAAGATGGACGAAATGCCGATAAGCATTTCACCCAGCTTGATAACGATCTGCCAGCACACTGCCCTTTCCCTGACTCATATTAAGAGACATCGAAACCACTTTATTAATATCACTGAGTACCTGGCCCTTGGCCTCCACATGCCCTGAAGGATAGGGTTGCATTTTCGAAGGACCATGAATTAATTATATATA
>NC_068988.1:89527577-89528679 GCF_001194135.2 Octopus bimaculoides
ATACACCTTACTGTTTGAGAGGAGCAGCAACCGCCATTTAGATTGGAAGTGCACCAAGCACAAACGAGATTTAATCATGTATTGTAGAATTTGCATACTTAATTGAAGTTTGGCGAATTCTGTTTAAAATGAGAGATTACTCATTCCATATTCCTGTCCCAAATAAATTTCACACACTCTCCAGCTTTTTTGTTTTTAAACATTCTTCTGTAATATTGGTTTCAAATTTTGACAGTAAGCCAGCAAGCTTGGGGGAGGGGTTACGTCGATTACATCGTCTCCAGTGCTCAACTGCAGAGAGGATGAAACACAAAGTCGACCTCGGCAGGACGTGAACTCAGAACATAAAGATAGACGAAAGGTCGTTAAGAATTTTACACGCTGCGGTAACAAGTCTACCAGCTCATCAACTTTACATTTTTGTGTAATATTACGTAAAGGATGATATGAAGTAAATTCTTGGTCTTCTTAGAATATGAGCTAATATAACTTGGTTGATGTGGGTATCGATCTTGGATCCAACATTTTAAATATACGACAGTATACCTGTGGCTATATTGTAAAACGTTGGGTGGATTTATTATTATAAGCATGCATGTGTATATATTTGGTTGTGTATGCGTTGCTTGTGTTATAAGAAAGCTCGTCCATAAGCATTAAATGTTATATATTGGGAAACCTGCCAAAATCGTCAGGCGCATGACATGCTTAGAGAAGTAAAGTATCGGGGAAACAAAGTAGAGTATAATGTACATATATATATTTGCATACACATATTATATATATGTATATATATGTATGTATATATATATATATATATATATGTGTGTGTGTGTGTGTGTGTGTGTGTGTGTGTATAGACGCATACACACGTATATGCATGTGTGTGTGCATATGTATACATACATGTGTCTGTGTATGTGTGTACAGATGCATACGTGTGCACATTCATATGTATGTTATCTAATATCCATTCGCGTATATGGAACCACAGAAATCTAAAAATTGTAAGTATACATATTGTAAGAGAGACAATAAGCAAATACATACCATCTACATATATAGGGGATTCTGTTAGCATATACAGACGATAACACGTGTA
>NC_068988.1:89529569-89531635 GCF_001194135.2 Octopus bimaculoides
TATATATATATATATATATATATATATACGTGTATATAGGTGAATATATGTGTTTATGTGTTTGCGTAGATATATATTTGTATCGATGCATATTCATAAATACACATCCATAGACTACGTTGCAGTGCTTATTTAATTTTTCGGCAAAATATATCTATATGCGTGTACATCCTATTAAAATGTACCCAAACCATTGAACGTTTGTGCTGTAGATACAACTGCTTCGTAATCGCTTAAGTGTTTCTATGAATTAAGTACTGATTAAATAATATAAGCACGTAAGTTCGCAGTGCATAGAAGCAGCTAGTACTTGCAGGAATATTATCAATTCTTAGTGTGTCTGTCAGTTCCAATTCGAAGTCGACTATATTTAATGATAAAAGTTTTCAAAATATAAATAAATGAACGAACAGATTCGCTTTAGTTGGTTATATCTTTGTTTTCGTCTTTTTTTTTATGCGAGTCAAATGTTGTTATTCATGCTATTGTTGAATTATAGAAATCAATCATTATTGTAAATGATATACACTGGAAACTATTACAACTTTTCTAAAAACATATATGAGCTAACATGAGCACATGCACATCCGAACTCAACTCGCACGCACTAACACACAAAATTATACCTACATATGGCTATTCATACACGCAAAGATTTATATACCAACACATACATGCATACATACATACATGTATATAGTATTATTATTATTATTATTATTATTATTATTGTTACTATTAAGTTAGCGAACTGGCAGACTAGTTAGCACACCGTTCTGCGGTGAAATGCCGCCGAGGTCGACGCTGCTTTTCATCCTCTCGGGGTCGACGCTGCTTTTCATCCTCTCGGGGTCGAGAAAGTAAGTACCAGTTGAGTACAGGGTTTGACGTAATCGACTTAACCCTTTCCACAAAATTTCAGCCTTGTAGTAGAAAGTATTATTTTATTATTATTATTATTATTATTATTATTATTATTATTATTATTATTATTATTATTATTATTATTATTGAGTGAGAGAGCAGTGCATGCCATCAAAGTGGCAGTCCCACAGGCAGAATAGTAAATGATAGATATGCAAGTTACCATCCCATTTCATACTACACTAATCTCCACTGAATAGAACTTCGTTCGAATCAATCCTCCGAGGTGTTTGATTGCAACAGAATAGCCATATCTGTTTTGCGCTATAAATTCTTAAAACTAATACCCCGGATAGGCAAGACTGCAAGGTCAAGAAGAATCCAGTAACTAACCATAACCCTAACCCTAACCCTAACCAAAGAAATTATGAACTTTAAAATACACTTGTGCAAAAGATTCCCGAGTTGTATATCTTGCTGTATCCTTCAGAAGATATACACTAAATAATATGGTACTGATATAGAACTGGGTTAACTTTGGTAAGGGATGGGCAAATATGTACGTGTGGCACGTATACATACACTTATATGAGAGAGGGTGTTGCAGATTGAAGAGCAGATTTCAGAGTATAACAGGAGCAGAGATGCCGATGCAGTCGTAGTGAGGGAGAGACGTAAATGTCGCTGAAGTAAAATACAGCAGCAAAGAGTGGATATAGAGTTATTGTTAGGGTATTATTATTTCCTTTTTCTTACCTCTGCAACTTGTTGAGGACCGAATAGCTTTTATTGTGCATTTATGCAGAAGGGTTTGAGAGCAGTATTATCTGATGGGGAATTATGGAAGATAAGTAGATGAAGAAAATTACTTTCGTCTCAACGAAGCAGAACTTGCAACTCATACTGAATATACTGCCTGGATTTTCCAATTAAATCTCAATTCCTATCGAATACCGAAGCCATATATTGTTTGTGAGCGTCATGAAGCTAGCGATTTTTGCATCAAAGAGGAGACCCTGAAGATGATGATGTGACATTCCATTGTTCCAACTAATAGTTATATTCGCTGATCACTGAGCAAAATTATTTTTTTGATTTTATGTTCGTGTACTAACTGATGTCAAATTATCATTATTTTCTGGTGTATGAATATTCCGCAGACAAGTATGTATGTGTATGTCTGGGTCGTTCTGTTATATATA
>NC_068988.1:89533073-89542616 GCF_001194135.2 Octopus bimaculoides
ATATATATACATATATATATATGTGTGTGTGTGTGTGTGTGTGTGTGTGTGTGTGTGTGTGCATTCATGTTTGTGTACATATGCATGCACAGTCGAAAATATAATGTATTCTTAGCAAAATTTTGATATGAGTAGGCAAGCTCTTGGAAATTGAGTAAGCTACAGAAAAATACATTAATTCAGTAACGGATTAAACAACGAGACAGGATAAATGTTTATTCAACATATTGCGCCTGATACTCTGTATACATAATCATTCACAACAACATTGCTAACTAAAATGACAAGAAACACTGTTATGAAATCCCGGTCATCAACCTTGTATAATTATGCATATGAATGTACAGTATTAATGATATATTCAGTCTAACATAATTAAATAAAGTTGAGGTTTTCAACTTAGTAATATCTGAGATAATATAAATGATACTGTATGAAATGTAAAATAATATAATATCACTCTTAGCAATTAAAGTTCTTTTTTAATTATTCGCTGGTTAAATCTTTGTGGCGAGGTTACATGCATAAATGCTATAATATATTATTTCAAAAGGCGGCGAGCTGGCGGAAACGTTAGCACGCCGAGTGAAACGCTTAACGGCATTTCGTCTGTCATTACGTTCTGAGTTCAAATTCCGCCGAGGTCGACTTTGCCTTTCATGTGTTCGGGGTCGATAAATTAAGTACCAGTTGCGTGCTTGGGTTGATCTAATCCACTGGCCCCTTCCCCCAAAGTTTCGGGCCTTGTTCCTAGAGTAGACAAGAATATATGATTTATTTCCATAAATAACATTGCATATGTTAGTGATGTTTATTTGTGTGCGTATACATATACGTGTGTTTGTGTGTGTGTGTATGTATGTGTTTGTATTACTCTGAGTATCTGTATGTGAATATCTTCGTTCAGTCTATGGAAACACATACATAGAAAAGTAAAATTTCCTACTGAAAATCCTCAAATTTTAAAATATATTTCTCTCTCAAATGGATTTATATCAACCCTTATTTGTAAATCTTCTTTACTGTCCAAGCTACACTTTCTAGTCAACTTTCCATAAAAAAAGGTAGTGCCTAGGTTTACTCCACCCTCCTTATCTAACCCCATCTTCCTTTGCATTTAAATCATTTAAATAACAATACGTCCTGTTCCTCTGGCTCAAGTTCTCCTCTCATTACTGAAATACAGCATCTTTTTGAGTATATCTACTCTTGTTTCGGCAAGCTCCATTTTGCTAGCGTGTAAGCTTTCAAATCTGACAACCATTGCATCTCAGAGCTAAAAAGCCTAATGTTTTCCTATTCTCAAACCTTTACCGCAACTTCGTTCACAGACTACTCGCATTCCATTTCTTCTCGTAGATAGACACCTGAAGCACAATTGATCTCGTCCTCATTTCAAAACCTAACGTTTACCAATCTGTAACCTCCATGCGACATGTCAGGCTCATCACAACCACTTTAAACACAACCTCATACCACACGATATTGCTCTGTACCCACAACAAATTAATCGATATACATTCACTCCTGTCCTAATATTTCTTCAATCTTAAACATGTTCACACTTAAGTCATAACTTTGGAGTGTATACTTCACCCCCACACCATTCATCGGTATTCTTCATGTCTCTAAAATATCATAATCACACATGTAGTTTTAAATTGCGAGCAGTTAAATCCTCATCACGTTTTAAGTTCTTTGATTGTATTACCATTAGATCTGCAAGCTTAGTACATGTTAGCTATCAACGGAACTAATACAGATGGTTATATTCTAAACTTCCAAAAAGTTTTTTTTCAAAACTGTCCTCAGAGGAGCATATATGTATTCAGCATTTCCTCGTCACCTATCATCATACAATTGCTATACTTTATTTTCTCTTCCATTGATTTCTAATTGTTTTACTATTTCGCTTCGCATCAATTTGCTGTTCCTTTTTGTCTACAGGGGTGACTTCCGTATAAAGTTCTTTTGACATGTAATAAACATTCATTCTTACATTGATGAATCGTGATTTAGATAGACTTGTCGCAAAGAAGTGACTGTACTTAATATACGGTTGACTATACTGTTTATATACATATGTGTATATAATATATACGTTGATGTATAACCTATCATACTCGTGCGTCCAAGGTATTTTCAGACATTTATACACTAGGTAGTTCAGTTTATAGAATAACTGATATTTTATACATCTTTCTTGCTGGAAATTTCCCTCAATGTCACCCACTCATCCTACTTCGTATATTCATCGTCTACATCATTTTATCTTGTGTGATTGTGTGCGTGTATATTCTAGCATTTAGTTTTATATAAATGCTATACTTCTTCATCGACCAAGATATCTTTATTATATATATTATATATGAATTGCCAGTGAACTACCTTAATTTACCCTTTTACTGATTAAATCTTCACTGCACATATATATTTGCCTTCATACCATGCACATGAATGTTTCTCACACCGACATCATACATATCACGCTAACCTCGGTATTTAGCTTTCGGTTCCATTATATGCGTATTCACTACATCAATTGCAAAGGGTAGTTATTAACAGCAAGAGGATATCTTCCTTCCATCTTCGACACCTAGGCACCACCACCTCATTATCCCAGCTACTACATCAACACCAAAGATTCTTCCACTGCAGCGCCATGCAATGTCTCCTCGAAATCATATTCAGAATATAAAAACCGCTCCCGGCAGCGTCACAATCCCAACATCACCCTCACAAATTCTCCGCTATTGCTTCTCCTGTATATCATCCACTATAAAATCACAGTCATATAATCACCACAAAAACATTCAACGGTAAAGCGTAAAGACCCCCTTCGGTCATAAATGACCATGGGATTGGACCTAGAAAGTTCCTCTCCGAGGAACAAGTCTGGGCAAAGTTGTTCATGGAACACCGGCCGTCGCCCATGCATACCAGCCCTCCTTCTCCACTCCATCGATGTTATCCAAGGGCAAGGCAAAAGCCGGTACAGATTGGCACCAGTGGCGTCACAACTCATTTCTACAGTTGAGTGAACTGGAGCAATGTGAAATAAAGTGTGTTGCTCAAGAGCACAACACACAGGTCAGTTCGGGAATCGAAATAACTACCTCATGATTGTGAGACCAACGTTCTAACCAATGAGCCATGAGCCTTTTTCACAATTGAACAAACATATAGTTACCCCATGTATTCTCCGCAAAACGCCAACACCATGATTCACTTCATAACACTCTTCGACATTTTTGCAATCACAACATTATTTTCACAGCAAATACTTCCGTTATGTTACATACATATAACAACACCACTTCCATAGCAATACTTTATCGAAATTAGTCCCGCACCATTACATCCCAAATATAGTGCATAGTGTACCCCTCGTATAAATTTTGCGAGATCTCTCTTCCATAACAAAATTTCATTTACTGCGATATGAATTTTTTTAAATGTCTATTAATGACATTCCTGCAGATATTCTCGTCTTAGAATAGATTTAGTTTACCGTTGTGGTGTGTTAGGCGTTTCTTGCTTGAAAGTAAGGCTCATTTTATATAATTACGGAGGTATTTCAGTCTTTTCGCTAACCAGTCACTTTCTTCTAAATATATTCCGACAAATCACCGTTTTATGTCCAACGTTCCAATTTCAAATCTATAGACGCATGCTTGGTTATAATCAGTAAGGCGTATAGATGCCACACTATACATATAAATATAACACACGCACAAACACGCACACATAAATAAACATGCATATATACGTATACATATGTATTTGTATTTTGTATATCTATCTACTTAGTTTTATATATACATATATATGTATTAATGTACGTACGTATGTACATAGAATCATTCTGAGTTTATCCACCTCCTAAAACATAATTTCCGACACTAAATGTCCAGTAATCATGTCCTTCATTTCAGCTAATCATAACATTATAGTATCGATTACATTCATGGAGCCCTCTCGTCGAATATTATTGATATCAATTATCTTTTTTATAAGTATTGATTGTGTATATTAGCAAAATACCAATTACTTGTAGCATTTTTAGTGAATACAATATAGTGAAAAACTTGTAGATATCCTAAAATTCTCCGCAGGGAATAGGGCTTCAAAGATGCTTGGAAGGGCAACCTGCTAGACAAAAGACGTAAGTAGACGTAAGTATATTCCCAAGGCATATATCTACTCATCATTTACAATAAACAAGATTTTTGGGTTCTATACATATGTACAACCTGGTATCCTTACAATGTAACAGGAAACTCACTATGAAAAGCAATCACTGCACATGACTAAGTTTCACATGTTTCGTTGTGCCTTGAGAGAAGCAATAAAAACACTTACTTTGCTGATAAAGCGTAAGATAACCTGTTTAGAATGAGATGCTACCTCTCGAGCAAAAGGGATGTAGAAAAACTTCTGAAAACATTTCCGGTGAATCAAGGACCATCATGCTATTGACAAGGCGATCTTGAGTAAAAACAAAAGATACCAAACGAATTTCTGCTAGGCTTGGATGGATTTTAACGAAACCTTTGACATGGTCCGACATTCTAGGTTAGTGAGATGTTTGGAATAGCAGATTATTTTATTAAAGTAATGGAACGTAGCATTGTGAAAGAGTAACTGGTATGTTGGAATTAAACACCTAGGTGTGATCAATATAAAAAAAACGGAATATTCCAAATAGATTCATTCTCGCCATTGATTTTAGTAATCGTCCTGATTCCATTATAGATTATCTTACAGGAGATATTGCCTCTTAGATTGAAAAGATAGGACCTCAGATCAACCATCTAGTTTTCATAGATGATATAAAAGTTTTTGGTAAACACGAATCACACGTTGATTCAGTGGTCAGAATTGATCGCCCATGCCCAATAGACATTGAGATGGAATTCGGTATTACAAAATGCTTCACTCTGATTATGCAGAGAGGTAAACTTGTAGTTGAATGGAATTACCTTGTGGAGAGTTCAATAGTGAATCTGAGAATAGTGGGTACACTATTTGGGCCTTTTTGCACCTGGTAAAATTTCTACATGATTAGATGACTGGAAATGTGGACACCCAGAGGTTTGAACAGCACATCAAAAATTTTGGAGTTACTATCAAGCTCGAAATGATCCAGAAAATAACTTTGTTTGGAGCAGCTACAAACCTAAGGAAAACTTGACTCATTGGGGGAGGTGAAAATCAAGAGAAGAATCTTCCAGTCGGAGAGTGTGTCCCCGCTGATATTCGTGCTGAGAATGATGCTCTTGAGTGAAATACTACACAAAACAAAGAGGTAAGGAAAAACCAAACCACTTGCAATTCATGGACGACCCGAAGCTATTCACAAAAAATTGAGGCAGAACTGGACAGCCTAGTCCAGTCTGTGCGGATTTTCTCAAATGATATTCAGATGGAGTTTGAACTGTCAAAATGTGCTACGATGGTAATGAGACAAGGAAAGCCTGCAAAGACAGAAGGCATATAGCTGTCAGGTGGTGAAATGATGAAGGAAATTCAACCTCAAACTAGCTATAAATACCTGGGAATGCTTAAGGCAGATGGAATTAGACACCAAGATATAAAGGAAAAGACAAAACGAGAGCTATATATCGTCGTTATCTAAATCACCGCCAGTCGGTTGTTTAGCAGAGAAAATCCACTTCAGTACATGTGCCGTATTTCTATTATGTTTAACTTCTGACTTTGTTATCAGATTGTCCAGGAAATATATTAAGTGCTATGTAAGGTTTTATCTGGGTGTGTATATTTTATCCGACACACACTACGTCATTGTGTTTTTGATAAGTCGATTAAACTTTTGCAACACTCTCTTGTTTCTCACTGTATTTACTTTGGCAAGAATGGATCCCAGAACATACAAGATCAGAACTAAATACTCCGTCTTAGTTGCCACATTTTTGCTTTCATCCAACCACACCACCATCTATCGGTTCTTCATGTTAATACAGAATGCAATTCAATTAGCTTCGCTTTGCCATCAAATTAATTTTGTTAATCTATTTAATTAAAGAGTTTAAATCAACAAAAACCCTGTTTAGCTAAACTACAAGCGATCTAATTAATTAACAATATCCCAATTAGGAAATTATTATAATTCCTACTTTTTGATTGTTTGTTTGGTCTTTGGTTACTTGTTTGTGTTTGTTTCAGTATTACGATTCTTTGATATTTTCATATTTCTAAGGCTGCGAACTGGCTGAATTCTCAGAATAGCGGCTATAACTGCTGTGCCTGATCGTGACCGCACCTTGCACGCTGAGTTCGAATAACGCCGAAATCAACTTCTCCTATCCTCATTTCGAAATTGATAGGTACTGTTCGGGGGCTGTGATCGACTCTAGATTGTCCCTCTTTCAGGATGAAATCAGAATGGGTCGGATGTTGATAGGGATGTGTTCACCAGATCCAAAAGTGCTCGAAGCGCATTGTATATTACAAGGGTTCCTTTAGGAATAGCTTGTCGATTAATAGTAGCTGTAATATTAGTAGTAACGCTATTATTATTATTATTATTATTATTATTATTATTATTATTATTATTATTATTATTATTATTATTGAGTGAGAGAAGAGTGCATGCCATCAAAGTAACACTGGGGTGAAATATACGAAGCCCAGTATACACACCATGACTACTTGTCTGATAAGGGTGCACGAGGCACATGCATCGCAACCATATGCACGCAATATGGTGATCTCATATCAAAATAAACAGCGAATGACCTTGCAAGTAGAGCCCAGTTAGGATTTTCAACAGGGCGAGTAGCCCGTCCCGCTGAAAGGGTCCCTGAATAAAGTTTTTTTGATGATGATGAACAAAACACGCATGTTTCCAGAGGTGAATGACTCAAACCCCAAAGATTTCCTCTCAACACATGGCTATGATGCTCCCCCACTGCGTCTGCTCGTGTTCAGAGATGCACATATCGTCAGCCACCAAGGGACATGCTCAACCGGTTAAGGTCAAACAACTGACAAGCAAATCTGTGGTATTGAGCAGAATATTTGCTGTAGCCCATCTTTTATACCAAGACGAAACAACGTACATGATAACACTTCCATTCAGTTAAGATCAAAAACCGCGAGAGCGGGAGCCTGGTACTGCATCAAGCATAATTATTATTATTATTATTATTATTATTATTATTATTATTATTATTATTATCATTATTATTATTATTATTATTATTATTATTATTCCTTCGTAACACAGTGTAAGTAAAAATACACCGGAGACTTTAGTCATCTGTGAAGTCGCAACAAGCACCACAGACAGATAATACTTTCGTTAAGATGTGTACAGTGCCCAATAAGGCTGCTTTTTGCAAGACATCAATTTCGCATGGGATTTCCAGTTGCCTTAAGAAGTTTCGAAGTTTCAATGCGATTGAGCCCAATGCTCCGATCACCACTGGTATTACTTTACATTGCATTCCATTTAGTCTTGCCATTTCCACTTTCAATTAAGAGTACTTGGCAGTTTTTTCAACCACTTTAATTACAACATTCATGGCATTTGGTATAGTTGCATCAATGATCGGACAGAATTTGTCTTTCTTACTCAATATGACCAATATCCGGCCGACAGTGTTCGATTACACGATCCGTCTGAAAATCATAGTCTCAAAGTATCGTTACTTTGCTATCCTCCTGCATAACTTTACTTGGTTCATGCTCATACCAGTTCTCTGTTACTTTATATTGGTATTTACAGCATAAGAGCCAATGAAGATACACACACACTTTATCGTAGCGGCGCTTGTATTCTTTTGTGCAAATCTCTCACATTTTCCACACTCTTTCCGCAGAGTCTGCATTTCTGGGTGTCAGAATGTTTATAGATATTATACTTCACTGAATTGGTAGCGAGAGCCTGGTCTTGTGCAACAATGATCAGGCTTTCGGTGGTACACTTCAAATCACCTCGTTCAAGCCATGCCCACGATGCCCTATTATCTTTAACGTCCTGTGTATTCTTTTCAAACTGACTTTTCAAACATTCATTCTCATTTCAAGAAGGTCTTCTTTCCCTTCTCTTCAGCTCTTTGGTTATACTCCGCCTTGCCCATCATTTCATCTGCATTGCAGCAGGTCTTCATCACTATCTATGAAACACTCAGCAACCGTTCTCTTTTCACTCGTTATACAATGGTCTATACCTATCAGTCCTCTGCCACCATTCTTTCTTTTCATATACAGTCTGTTTACTTTCGTTTTGGGGTGTAGATTTTGATCTTTAAATTGTGACTGTTATTCCGTGTTTCATTGCCCCTAGAATGTATGAACAATGGCCCATACGTCCTTCATATTCGTTACATTTATACAAACCCCAAAGAATCCCTCTCAACACATGGCTATGAAGCTTCCACATTATTCTTGCTGATGATCAGAGATGCATTTATTGTCAGCCTCTAAGGGACGTGCTCAAATGGTTAAAATCAAACAACCCGCAAGTAAGCCTGAAGTATTGTGCAGAAGATTTGATATAACGATATTTCTGCCTCGGCAACTCAGCGCTGAATCTGTCTGAAATGTAATGAAAAATAGGTCAGTTTCAAAACATTAATGGCAGGGAAAAGAGAACAAGTGCAAAGTTTGAAGAGAATAGTAGTCGTTTTCTCTGATTGCTAGATAGAAGCAAATAGGAAATAATACTTACTGTCCAAAGACAACCAAATCAAAATTTTGGTACAGAATGCAATGAACATCGGTCGAGTGGTGGTGTAGTTCTCTGTCTCAAACTTTCACACCCTTTTGTGTTCCATTAGGTCACCGTTGATTCACTCGGGTGTATCTATGCATGCTAGCGTCTATATAAGAAGCAAAAGCAATTGGTGAAATTATGCTACGTATTGCCAAGACATACTCGCTCCTCGCTTATGTGTGACGGGTAGATGCATTTAAATTCCGCTTGAGTTGTGTAGAATATGTCATATTAATCTGTGGAAATTACATAGAATGTCATTTCGCTCTAGTGTGGGGTATGTTTTATTGTATACTGTGTGTATTACATAATGTGTTGGGATTTTTATGGGATTGAGTATTGTGTATGACGCATGCGTTTTGTTATATTCTTGTTCAGTGATTCTCAAACTATTACTTTGTCTACGATGTGTTATGTTTTGTTCGCTGATGATTGTGTTCTCTATATGAGTAGTTTTAATGGATTTCAGTGTCTCTTGATGATTGCGCAGCGCATGTGATGCATGGGTTGTGATATTACTGTTGGTAACATTATTATTAATAATAATTATAACAATAGCATCGATATTATATTAGTTGGTTGCCGTTGTTGCTCATGATGTTATTTTTACTAATCTAATAAAATATATTTCTGTATTCAATATTTTCTTCTCTTTTTTTTTTTAAGGATCGTGAAACTGTTTAGTTTGGGCGCATGCAACTTTCACTGTAACACTCCATCACTTTCTTCCTCTGCATCTCTCCTTCCCTTTCCTCTTCTCTCTCTCTCTATATATATATGTGTGTGTATGTGTATGTGTATGC
>NC_068988.1:89542626-89543514 GCF_001194135.2 Octopus bimaculoides
ATATATATATATATATATATATATATATACTCACACACGAATATATATATACACACACACAAATATATATATATACAGACTGAGAAAGAGGAAAATTGATAGATAGATAGATAGATAGATAGATAGATAGATAGATAGACAGATGTGTTTATGTATGTATGAATATATATTCCTACATATATATGGATCATTGTATATCTTATAATATGTATTTTAATTAGGCCCAATCAGCGGTTATTGTAAAATGCATCTATACAATAACCATTCAAATTTCATACGAATTCTCTTTTCTATATCATGAAGCTGAAGGCGGCGTAAACGTATCCCTCTGGATATTTAGCTAGCGTGTTCTCGATAACTTTCCCCAAACAACCCAACTAATTTCTAGTAATTGAAATAAGGGAACGGAGAATAAAACATCATGACCGAGATATGAACTACATGCTTCCAATACAGGAGCTTCAACGTAGCAGATCTATCGATTTTCTATTCATAACAGCAAAATTTCATTGAAAACACACATTGGAACTTAAAAATCAGCAAAAAAAGGACACATAGTATAAATTATATTGTAATAACTGTGACAGCATGCTTTAAAAGCAAAGGAAAAAAATAAGTACGTTGATCGAATCGTAAAGAATTTATGAAAGGATATGGTAGACAGATGTTGTCAGGATTTACGTAGCAACCACAAATATACAGTAGCCTAAAAGACAATGCGGTTCACATGTATATAAAATGCTACAACGAAAGATGGTATATTATTACGTTAATGGAACTATAGCATGTTTCGGTTTTAAATATAATATCGAATATCAACAGAGCTAGATGCAAAGTATACTTGAGCATATACCTGTGTGGGGATATATATATATATATATATATATA
>NC_068988.1:89543860-89544336 GCF_001194135.2 Octopus bimaculoides
TATATATATATATATATATATATATGCATACATGCACACATATGGCATTATTTTACTCATATGATTCCATTACCATTTTCATAGTTACGTAAATTGAAAACGTTGCCGTTGGCAGTGGAGGACGAACGGACATTCTGAAAACGGAGTAGTATATTCTCAGAAAAAAACTAGAGATATCATAATGTTTGCGATTACATGAATGCGCGTGTATATATATATATGTGTGTGTTTCCGTGTGTGTTATGTGACGCATTAGCAAAGTTTGCTTCTAATGTTTAATGTAATACAAAATAAACTTATAGATCTTTGCAAATACTACTAGTGTTTGACTAAATACTTTCGGTAATCGTAAAAACGACTAACTAAACGTCTTAATGGCATCAACGTATCTATTTATTCTAAATACGCTCTGGCAGTTTCAAATGTATCTATTTACGCCTGTTTTTCTCCCCCCCCCCTTCTTTTTTTTTCTCAAG
>NC_068988.1:89544346-89551414 GCF_001194135.2 Octopus bimaculoides
CCCCCCCCCCCTTCTTCTTTTTTTTCTCAAGAGAGCATACCCACTCATCTTGGACAACGCATGTTCATAATACAAGTGTTTCATCGGTGTGAGAGGACTTTGCGATACAGCAGCATTCTGATCTCATTGTGTTCCTCCTTAGGCATAGCTACCCACCCAGAAACGAAGAAAGTTGAGAAGAGTTACAACCCCCTGTTTAAACAGATGATAATTCATATTGAATCGTGACGTATCTATTCATTCTTAATAATCTTAACACGCTCATGCTAAATACTTGCGTCGTAAGTTTGTATATATGTGTGTGGGGGAGGGCTCGGAAGGCAAGGAGGTAGCACTTCTCTTGGTGCAGCTCTGCCAGGCAGGTCACCTTTGCGCTTGTAATTCCCTCCTGTCCGGGTTCAGCCTAACGTTCTTCATTGAGGCTTTGAATGTGTCCTCACTCATTACATGGAAGACGGGCATCTCCAAGAGCGTCAGTGTGGTATTAGGGAGGGCAGTATGACAGCTGGGATGTTCCTTGTGGCACGTCATCTTCTGGAGAAGTGCCAGGAACAGAACAGGGACCTATAAATGACGTTTGTGCACCTAATCCAGGTCTTTAACACTTTCGAAATCTATGGAAAATTTCGGCTTCCGCGACAAATTCATTAACATGGTACTACAGTTTCACTCGCTCGGGTACTGGACAACAGAGATTCTTGCAGTTCATTTCCAGTCACTAACGGAGACGAGGAGAGCTGTGGACTCGCAGCTGCATTGTCAACCATGATGTCTTCACCCACACAGTTGGATGTCTTGAGCAACGACGAGGAAACCAGCATCAAAATAAGGTTCAAGGTTGATGGCAGACTGCGGAGGATACAGGCCAAGACCAAGGTGGAAGAAGATTCAGTAACCGATTCCTCTTCGTAGACGACTGTGCACTCAACATAACAATTTATTTCTCCACTGCCTGAGACAACTTTGGTCTCAGAGTCAGTACTAAGAAGACAGAGGTAATACGCCAATCTCCTCACCCCAACACCAAAACCCGTATGTGTAATTAACTATCACTGTCGATAGGGAAACAATGAAGGTTACTGATAAGTTCACGTAACTAAGCATCATACACTCCAGACGTGTAACTATCAACGACAATGTCAACACACTTGTCACTAAGGAAAGCTGAGAATCCGAGCGTGTGAGAATCTGTGTGGGAGAGCAGGGGCAAAAGGTGGGTCATCAAGTTAGGCAGTTCTATTGCTAACGCTACTGTACGCCCAGGAGATTTGGACAGTTTAAGAACGCAACGCCAAAATGCAAAAACCACTTTCGCACGAACTACTTGAAATGGCTGTTGAAAATAACGTGGTAAGACACGGTCCAAAGCTCGGAGTTCCTCTCTCGTGCAGATTTGCCAAGTATTTGCACCAAAACGAAGATGCGCGTCTGTGTGTGTAACTATATCCGTCTGTAATATGTGGGTGTGTGGATGATGGAGTGGGTCTGGGAAGTGGTCAGTGCTAGTGTATGGCGAGTGTAAGGTGGTGTGGTGATGTGTGGCGTTGAGGCGTTGGGAAGTAAGGGTTGTGTGTGCGTTTGGGGTGAGGGTGTTGGGTATGTGGGAGTGGGACGTCTAGGATTGGGTGTAGATGGAGGGGTTATCAATGAAGGGAGATGTGGCTTGGAGTGAAGAGAAGTATGTATCAGTGTAAGAGAAGAGAGGAGGGGTGTGTAAGATTGAAGAGAGGAAGTAGGTATCAGATGAAGAGAGAAGAGGAGGTAATCAGATGAAGAGAGGAGGGGAGTTGAGTCCATTTGGTGCAAAGGCGCGAGGAAAGAAGATTAATTCCTGTTCACGGCGAAGGCGGGAGTCCGTGTGGCCCCTGTGCAAAGGCATTCCGAACGACCGGTAGAAAAGAAATGGTGCGAGACCGGGTTGCCATTGCCGAGTTTAATGTCTCAGAGGAGCTTCACGACCCCGGTCAGCCAAGTGGCGTCCTGTTTGCCCGATATACACAGAAGGACAGAAAGAGCAGGAGATGCAGTAGATGACGTTCCCAGAAGTGTAAATAAATGAGTTGGTGATATGATAGGGACGATGATTAGTGCCTCTGAGAATGGTGGTGTTGTCCAGACAGGTGCAAGTGCGGTAATGTGGGTGGGACCAGGGTAGCAAGACACATTGGGAGGTGGAATTAGAGAAGAAGCTCTGGATCGGGAGGTAACGTACGCTGTGGGCTCGTTCGAAGGAGGGAAGGGATAGGTTGGGGAAGATATGCGGGGTCAAGGTGTCGGACTGGTGTCGCCGGAAGGATTGGAGAATGGTGCGTTAGAGGGATAGGTTGGAAAGGTGTCAGGTGAGGGGAAACGGGAGACGGGCAAAAGCAGGGCGGTTGCGGGAAGAGAGAGCAGAGGAACGATCTACAGAACGTGCTCTAGCAAGGATGGTGTGGATAGTAGTGAGGGTTATCCACGAAGGATGTTGTGTCAAGCCATGAATTAAAATTGAGTCTCAAAGTCACGGTTGTCACTGCAGAGCCTGCGCAGACGGAGGAATTGGGAGTAAGGGATGGAGAACTTGGTGTGGAAAGGGTGGTAGGAGGAGAATATGAGTTATGCGTGAGAGTCGGTGTGTTTGTAGTGTATGGAGGTAATGAGAGCGGAGTGGTGTATGTTGACTGAAATGTTGGGAAAGGCTACGGAAGTGTTGGAAATGGTGCAGGAGAATTCGAGGGCAGGGTAGAAAGATTGAACGGGAGAGCGAAATCTCACTGATACAGTAATCAATATAACGACCGTATATTTCGGGAGTGGGACTAGCGAATCTTGTAAACATTTGGGGCTCAACGTAACCAACGAACAGGTTCGGTAAGTTGGGGCCTATTCTCGTTCCCATGACCACTCCCGAGAAATGTTGGTAAAAACGCCCCTGCGAACGAGCAGCAGTTGAGGGAGAGAACAAGTTCGGCCAAACGAAGAAGTGTGGACGTGTCAGGTTGGGGTCGAAAGTCTAAGAAATGTTTGAGGGCAAGAAGTCCTTCGTGGTGTGGGATCACCGTATATAGACTCTTGATATCAAGAGTGGAGAGAAGTTTAGAGGGACCAGGAGAGAAGGTGAAAGAGCTCAAGAGACGAAGAGCATGTTTAGTGTCGTGGATGTGTGAGGGGAGGGAAGCCACCAGAGGGGCAAGTACATCATCGAGGTATTTAGAGCTGTTCCGCGAGGCAGGTACAGGAGGAGACGATGTAGCGTCCAGGGTTGTTGGGTTTGTGGATTTGGGGGTAGGAAGTAAATGGCGAGGGTGCGAGTAGTGTGGACATTGTGGTTGGAGGCAGTGGTGTGAGACGGGAGACAGAGATGAAGTCATGGATCTTGAGGGACACAGTCTGTTGGTAGCTAGATGTGGGGTCGGAGGGCAAAGGGCAATAGAATGAGGTGTCTTGAAATTTGCGGAGAGGCACATGGCCTAGTGATTAGAGCAGTGGACGTGTGTTCAGGGGAGCCTGGGCTCGAGTCAGACCGTACGATATGTGTGTTTATGAGCGAAACATCTAAGCTTCACACGACTCCGGCACAAGATAATGGCAAAGATCAGCTGACTCTTTCGCCACAACTTTCTCTCACTCTAGTAGGTCACCTGCGACGGACCGGTGTCCCGTGCAGGTGGGGAAGGAATACACAACAACAACATGTGTAACATTGATAAAAATTAATAACTTTAATCCTATAACAAAATGATTTCCAACTTAATCACAAGGCCCGCAATTTTAAGAGAAAGAGATTCGTCGACAACATTAGCACAAGTAGTTAATTTTAACGCGCCTAACACCCGGAGGAATAAAAGGTCAATTTAATGCTGGCAGGATTTGAAGTAAACCCCTGTACGAGATATCAGAAAGCATTTTGCCCGACAGTGTAATGAATGTGATATTTCAACACCTTCTGTAACCTTAACTTCAGGAAATACAATAGCTATCCAGCCGGGAATTTTGCAATCCAGCCATGTTCCAAGAATATTTCATTTATGACAACTAGCGTATTCCAAATTAATTATCCCCATATTAGAATTATATATAAAATTTCACCAGGGAGAATTAAGTAAGTGTAATCAATTACTGATAAAATACCAATAAATATTCGCACTAGTTAAGCAGATACCTCATTCTCTGTCCATGTTGGCAGTATACAGAAAGACATCAATTTACAATAGATCAAATTTCGGTTGATATTAAATATTATGCGTGTATAGTTATTTCAATCGGTTACTTACACGCTAAAACAATTTCAATTTATGTGAAACACTAGAACTTGTAAGACACCTACTCTCTAAATAAACATAACATCAATCTTACGTAAATGCATGGTCTGATGTCAACCAAGTTCTCGGGAGAATTAATTTTTCCGACCGATATCAAAGCATTTGAAGGGATAGGAAGTTGCAAGCAATAGAATTGGTAACGTAAGCAATTGTATTATAGTCATACATGTGACTGCTTCTTATATATTGAGAGAATTATGCCATAACGTTCTATACTTCCTAGTTTTGCATCGGTGTTATAGTTTTGTTGGTGATGCGTTTTATCTTATGCTATACTGTTCCGTGAAAGAGTTGTGTTATAAAGATCAACATTGCTAAAATCAGTTTCATCGCAGGTAATATCAAATAAATCAAGACTAATAAATTTGATTACATTATTTAAAATGGAAGAGAGTTATTGAGAAATTTTCCCCAAGCACTAAGGGTTTTTGTTGATTTTGTCGTTAGGGTGACATTGTCAAGAACCAGGATTTAAATTTTATATTTAAAAGAAAGAATTAGGGATTATGGATTTCAGGTACAAGTTTATTAATTATTTTATGGGAGGAATTCACAATCCGTCTGTTTCATTTTTATTTTGTCACCTAATAATAAATGGCTGTCATCAAGATACAGAGGACCGTATAACAAATTGAACCGTATGTGCAACATGTGTAGTATGTTAGAGAATATAAAACCCTATCTCTTAACTGTGTAACGAGCTTACATAGCGATATCAAAGGTAAGACAGCCGTCTTCCTTAACCTGCGAATCACTGACAAATGACACTATCATTTTTCCACTGTACGTAGTTTTCTTTCATTTCAGATTCACTAATAGGGTAGGCTTTTGGCTTGCTGTCAACATTTAATGGTGCTTGAATAAGATTTGGTTGTTGAAGTGAAATAATGTACAGTTCTGAAATTCTTGAATATCTATTGGTGTTCATGATTTATGTTATTGCACAATTTATTAACAGTTGATCCATTTAAACATATGGAATATATGGATAAATGATACACGCACACACACATGTGAGGGTGTATGTGTGTGGGGAAGAGTGTGAATAATGTATGGTTACATTACTTGTCTATGCATGGTAAAACTCAAAAGCTTAATGTAGCTATGTTGCGCTATAATTGTACATTATGAAGGCAGGAATCTCGCTGAAGCGCTTGCACGCCGGACAAAAGTTTACCGGCATTTCGTCCATCTTTACATTCTGACTTCAAATTCCATCAAGTTCGACATCATCTTTTGTACTCGTGGGGTTGATGAAATATGTACCAGTTGAGCAAAGAAGTCGATGCCATCGACTATCTCCTACCAAATGTTTCAGTCCTTTTCTCTATGGAAGATACGATTTTGATTCTATCTTACATTATGGTTAACATTCTCCTCAATTTTGCGGGGATTATAAAAATATATGACTCCGTATTTAAGATCATATACTCTTGTTCAATAGCTGTTTCTCTTTTTATTTTATCTATCTATATATATATTTTTCAACTCTGGATAAAAGGAAACCAAGATATTATAGATCACAATCTAGATACATGTTAGACTAAACCAATACTATAAAATAAATGTACAATTGTATCACCTGCGTAGAGATATTTTCTATCACAAAACAGACTTTCATAAGTATTTTCTTTGTCGCTGATTCTTGGAAGTTTTCGTATCTCTGCGGCAGTTTCCTGCACAACTATATAACTAACTTTTCTCTTCTGTCCATAACAAATATATCAAGCCTGCTATGTTTTTTTATTCAGCGGAAGATTTACTAGAATGTACAAATATTCTCTGTGTGTTTTCTGTATTAGAAATATTTTATATACTTCTCCAAGTGCAGTCTTCGTTAGAAGTGATATTGTGTATTGTTTTATCAACAGCATCATCTAACATTTGAGTAGGAAAAACTCAATGACATTTGTAATTATTTTAAAGAAATTTTCTGATCTTCTATGTCAGATGCATAACAATGAGACGTTAGCACTAACCATACATGACTAGTCTAATATCAGTTAATATGCGTTTCTTCTGCGGGTATCGGTAGTGTTTATTAGCGTTACTATTTCTTTAGAATCTTCCAGCATATCGTAGTAATATTTTGCAGCTTTTAATAACAATTGAACAGATGTACTCCATAGCCCAGTCAATTATTCGAAATATTTGTTCTGCAAATTCATCGTGTAATATTGTCTTCTTGTAAGACGAGAGCTCCGACTGACCTATGATTAGAGAATGATATATTATCATTTAGCCATGTAATATTTCTTCACCACATATTTGCATGACATATTCAGCTAAATCATAGGTAATGGTACCACACAGTGTATGAAACAGAAAATATAGAGAAGCTACTAATATCTTTAATATATGGTATTTTGCCAGCAGTAACGTACGTAAAATTGTCCAGGAAGCAAGCAAAAGAGAACAGTAACCGTTTATATTATAAATCTATATTCACAAGAGTTTTCTGTGGAATCCTCTTTCTTCAGACAGTTTAGCTTTAGATGGAAAACGTTGTGTGGCATATCGTTTCACTTCCTCATTTCTACCTGGATTCTCGTTTGTCATCAAGATCTTGGATCACAAGTGTCATGCAGAAATTCATTTTTATATACTTTGTAGAATTTATATGTAAAGAAGAAGAAAGAAGACTATAATTTTCTACAATATGAATGTCCACATATTATTTATAGATATTATCTGAAATATTGCAGGCCAAAATATCATACATATATATACATCATACATATATATATGATATATATATATATATATA